>NW_027122628.1:0-39183 GCF_030686945.1 Centruroides vittatus | reverse complement strand
TAATTAAAGGTTCAATAAATGGCGTCCAAAAACAGAGTGCCGATGATTGCTAATAGTTCTTGTCCCATAAAAGTCCATTCAGGAAAGCACCATACAATGTAAAAGCACTTCTGGTATCCACAAACTGTCCTTAGCGAGGTATAATCCACCTCTCGTAGGCCAGGCGATTCATTCTTCTCGAGCCAGATGAAACAACTTCTACTTAGCAGGATGAAAGCAAACTCGATATTCCCGCCAAAACTGATCTATATATGTGCTATGGGCTGGCGGACAACCAATCAGTGCTCTTTTGGTAGTTCTCTATCTGGTCCGTTGCACGTTCAAATCTAAACAGATCATGGAATGTTCTCTTGTGAACAATTGGTCCAAATCTGACCAATCCTAACAAGCCACGATTCTGCCACAACACTGCACAATAACAACACAAAAATAGGCTACTATGCAGTAATTTCGATCTTACTGAAAAAGGATTGTCCATGTTAATGGAAAGGAGGAGTGGGGGACAAAAAATTGTCTAGATGGACTGTTTTTCTGTGGCATTCAAATTTGTTTGTCATGTGAATAAACTATGGAAACTATATGCAAGTATTTTTTAAAGTCAGTTCTGCAATATTAAGGTATCTATGAACTGTTGTAAACATTATTAAAGGGAAAATGATTGCCAAAAATACATCATTGTACACAATATGGACGGGGGTCAACAGTGGCCCTGCACAAATCCCATACTAGTGCATTATTAAACTAAATTTTCCTCCTCAGAAATCTCTTCTGCATGTCCTGAAATGTCAGCATACAGAATTTCATTGTATTTGGACTGCTACATATCCCTAAACACAGTGTGTTGAATAGGGATACTTTATGATCATCCTGAATATCTTTAATTTAGTTGTTAAAAGGTAAAAATTTTGTTTTTTAAGAAACAATAATGTAATTTCTTTCCACGGATCAATTCTTTTCTTCCAGATGGTTCTAAATTATTTAATAAATTAACTAAATTAATAATTATAATTTTAATAAGAGAAGGTACCTAATGTCTACCTCTAGTAACAAATTACTTAGTATTAATCATTAAATTAGTGGAGTTATAGCCCAATTATATAGGCAATTGTTTGGTGATGTTTGTTATTTTCATATTCAAATTAACTGATTTGCACAGATAATAAAATATTGAATAAAATAAAATTGTGGTAATTTGCTTTGGAAGTGATTTTTTACAAGGAATTTTTTTAGAAAATAGCAGTATAATCATAATTGTAGACAATTTTACAATATTCATTAGCAAATCTTCAAATGTATTGTTAATTTCTACCAATGTTAGTAAGTTCTAAACGTATGAAAAGCAAAATAAAATTGAAGATCTGCAACATTTTACAGATATTTTCAGTCTATTATTATCCCTGGGCATAAACTGAAAAGTTGTTCCATCTAAGTTGAAATTAACAACACATACCGAAGATACACTAATGAATGTTTAAGTATTAGATTTTTTCCAAGTTTTTTTAATTTTTCAGGTCCAAAAGCTAAACAGTTGGAAGGAGACGAATGCCCTCTTCACGTCACTCATCCTCCGACGGGCGAAGAATTTGCATTAGGTTGCGGAGTTTGTCGAAATGCACATACATTTTGAATCAAATTCTTTTAGCAAAGTTTTTGTACATATTGGTCAAAATTATTAAGGAAAAAATATTTACAATTACAAAGAAGAATGTACAACTTTTGATATGTACATATTATGTATGGTCTGATAAATATGTCAGCATAATTTTTAAGAGATATACAGAGATTTAATAATTTAATAAAATTATAACCCCCTCTTGTACATTACGAATTAAGTCCAAAAACAAAACGAAAAGCCAGGTAATATTTTACGCAGTATTTAGTACCTGTGTTACGATATGTATTTTAAGTATGGAAGCAGCCTAACGAGACGACATAAAATGTTTTATTTTTTAAACGCCGTTCCATTCTCTTCTATTTTAGTGATATTTGGTTGTTTATAATTCTTAAAAGCGGAGCCGACAGAACCGAAATCGACTTTTTTCAATTATAATTCCATAGGCACTGTATGCCTTTTATAAAAACTGTGATATTTTGTTAAAGAGGAAATATTGATTTCGTTTGGAAAATTACAACCCTCACGGTCGACATCCGAATATAGAATGTGTGTGGTATGGGTGCTCATTATTTTTATGCTATTGATTACGGCTCAATTTTAGGAGAACAATTCTGATTTAATCTCTGTCGGGAGATTAAAAACAATACTCGCACAGTTCAAAAAAGAGAGAATATTGTCATCGGTGTGTATTATATTGATGTATGAGTGCACATAATAGAATTATGTATATTAAAATTACATTTGCCATTAAATCATCTTTCATTACAAATCATTTCCTATGGCTTTATTGTATTATATTTCATTTAAATTTGGATCATAAAATTTCTCATTAATTTATATGGAAAATTGGTATTTTCTTAAATTAAAATCAATCAAATCATCTTCAAGCATGTCAAACTGAAACTGTAAATTAAAGTAAAAATTAAAATGGTATAATAATAAATTTATAATCATATCCAAACTTTTGTTAATTTTGTGAGATATTTGCAAAAATGATTTGGCAAGTAGCAAGTTCTTATGAAATCAGAAGATTAAATTTCTAAGTGAGTAGTGCCATTTTAAAATTTGTGCATTGATTTCAGTTACTTATGTCAAAACATAGAGTTTATTGGACTAAAGTGCTGCAGACATTAGTAAAAAAAATAATGCTTTAATGGTTCCATTAAAAATATTTTACATATTGATTTATAATCAATAACAAATAAGTTTTATATATTCTGACTGAAATAAAGCATAAAATATTTTATAATTTTAATTTAATTGCAAGGATATTTTTAATTTATTACATTTTAATACTTAAAATAATATTTCCATGATATAAATCATCAACAATCATAGAATGCTATTAGCAAGAGTTTGATTGTGAAGTTTAATCAAAGTTTCCATTAATTATTCCCTGAAGAATATTTAAATTTACAATGTTAAATCCTACTTTACACCGGCAACATTCTTATATAATAATTACAAATTTATTATTTTAAAAAGTTTAAAATTTTTAATAATTTATAGTAATAAAATAATTATTTAAAATATACAAATAAAAAGTTAGTTATGGAATATGTGCCCATAGTTGCTAATTATTCACTTTAAAATTCATATTCCAGCTTATTTGAAGATCATTTATCACGCTTACTATGGTGATTAATTGATGCATGTAAGGTAATTTATCTATTGATGCAAAATATTCATAATGGGCTTTTATCAGAAACGTTTGAAGAAAACTTCTGAAAGGACTTATTCATTGTTCCTTGGAGGAGTTTATGTTATATACGATTGTGGATCTACATTGTTTACGTAAGTAAAACTTCTTGTTTAATTGAAGGATAATAATTAATGTCATGTGTGATAAAATTAGTTGTGACATTTCATGAGATAATAACTAAATAGAAGTTATGATTTCATGAAATGTTTTTAAAGTATAGTTTCAACAATAAAGTGGAAAACAGGGAAGACACATAATTTCATTGAATTTGTGTCAACTATAAACTATTGTCAGTCATAGAAAAACATTAAGCAAGTAAACAAACGGAAAGCTTCTCTCCCAGTGATGTAAAGACTTCCGATTGGCAGAAGAGGATCGGAGAGAACGACAGAGAAGGAGGCTTGGAGAGGATGGCCCTGGCATCTTAGATACTTGGTAAGCCTGCCAAGCATAGAGACATTATACTCTGGGTATGGTTAAGACCCAAGATCAGACAAAGAGTGCAGACAGCCAATTCAGTCTAGAATTTTTCCAGGAGACATCCGATTCTCAAAAGTCATTTCACATTGTTCCAGATCATCCCAGAGCATTAGTGTACCTCACTTTACATGCTGTGATATGCTAATTGTTGCACATTTCTTTGTAAATAAATTATATATACAGAACTAACTTGAAGTCGGAGGTCTGGTTCAAACAAATCTCCATTTGAACACCTGAAGCTGTGCTTAATCAAGTAAATAGTTTGAGTAGATAGTCTGAGTGAAGCTTACACTGTGTTGATAATTGAGTTTTGCTCTCAAATAAAATATTCACTTTCGCTCTCCCTCTCTCAAAAGTTCATATGGAGGAATACAATATTACATTTAGCCATTTTAATATTATTTCTACGTTGTTAATCGTGCAGGTAATCAAACATATCGAACTTTGTTAGTTTCGTTAACTGTGTGGCTAAACGCCATTATTGTACTGTATAGTTATATTTTATATTATATTAGAATATATATTTTCCTTCCTTCTTCCTAGTACTATTATCTTTACTTCTTGGTATTTTCTCCTGACCGGTGCATAATGGCTCAACAGCAGGTGGTCCCTTAGGACAACGAACGGTATGCGGCCCTTAGGCTATAACGGGAACAGAGTGGTCATTCTTTGACGAAGACTCGAGAAGGAAAGACGCGCCAGAGGCGGCTCTCCACCACGTTTTTGGGACCACGTGGAGAGGACAAAGAAGTACGAGGGAACGTAGAAAAATCCGGATTGAAAGGAGAGAAGTTCGAGAATATTTTTTGTCCCCGTCCGTCAAGGAACTTACGTTTTAGTGACGAAGTTAATCGTTCACGATAAAGAAGAGATCCACCAACCATTGTATATAACGCACCGTGATAACGCCGTAATATTTGGGTACCCTTTTCTCTTTCAGTCTATCCTTTACTTTATTCATCTTCATTTTCCCATTATCTTAATTTAGTTATAATTAGTTATAAGTTTAGTTATAAGGTGTATATATATGTATATTTACTTGTCGGGGAGAGATATTTTTTTTTGTATAGCTGGCATCCTACAAGTTCCTGTATTTTTATCACGCAAATTAAAGATTCTGTTTTTTGAAAATCCCAGTTTCTTTGTACTCGGTATTCGCATAACTCACAACTGCCATCAACATCCGTCGTAATACCAGACTTATTATATACAGAATAGGAAATATCACTCATTTAGGAAATCAATATTTATTAGTTTATATTATCTGGAGAATGCATTTTGGGCATTCTTGTCCCTCATCAGCTCCTATACAAGTTAATGTGTAACTTGTATAGGAGCTGATGAGGGACAAGAAGATCCAAAATGCATTCCTCAGATAATATAAACCAATAAATGTTGATTTCCTATTCTGTGCATAATAAGTCTGGCGCTATTCTATTCTATTATATATTCATAATGATAACTTTGTTATCATTGTGAATATATAATAGAATTTCTTGAGAAGAGCAAGAGCGAGATTTAAATATGACAGCTGGGAAATATACATTTTAATTATGTTTTAATAATTACTACAGATTTCTTTTTTATTTATTCTTTTCAAGAAATAAATGTAAGAAGTTAGCATGAGAAACAACTTGGCACTCGAAACAATTTAATATGTGTTAAGAGAGAATTATATATTTAGAATGCAAGGTGAGTTTGTAAGTATTTGTATTTGTATTCTAATTCTCTAAACAATTTATATTATGAAATAAAATTAATAATAAGGAAAGATACTATTTCAATGTAATTAAAGTAATTAATTCCTGTGCAGAGCTGCATTTAGGCTCACCTGGTGCCTTGTGCTTTAATGTAATTGAATAACAGTCAATGTCACATTTGGTTACAAATTATTTAAATATATTAAAATTGCCTTACTGTCCTTATTTCTAATTGTATTATTGTAATTGTCTATTCGGACCTTACTTATTAGTAGGACTTTATACCGGTGTCTAAAAATTTTTGGCACAATGACAGTTCAGAGAAAATAAAGTTTTATTAAAATTCACCTGTAGTAGTAATTTTTTCAGAAAAAATTACTACTACAGGTGAATTTGAGTTGTAATATTAAATAGCAAATTGATACAAAGCACGAGTGTTTGATAATGTTAACTTAAGTGTAAATTTAAACAAGCAGGAATTTAAAAATGAAAAATATTTATTAAATTGTTATTGTTAAATCGTTTTCGTATTTAGCTCTTCTCAATAAGGACGATGCAGTGCTCGACGACTTCTACGGGGTCTCCTCGTCGGTCCGTATCCCAAGCGAGCTCTTCGAGAACACATTCTTCCACCTCCTCGAAGCCATCCTCTCGGTGATCGGTTTGCGGCACTAAGTCCCGGCAGATTCGTCCTTTTCGGTGTTATCTTAATTCGTCTTCCTCTGAAAAGCGATTCGTCTAATGCCATAGCACTCTCGACGGATTCTTTCTCGGCAAATTCAACGTAGGCAAAGCCTTTCGGTTTACCCGGGTGCTTATGACATAAAATCGTCACGCGATGTATCGAGCCACAGTCGCGGAAATGAAGTTCCAATTCTTTAGCACTGGCTCCGTAGTCGACGTTGCCCACGAAAATTGATCTTCCGTCGGTTTCGACTTTTTCCCGAAGTGACGGGTGACTTGGTGGAGTAAATTGCTGGCGAATTTCTCTGGTCTTCGCAGATGAATCTTCGACCGTAACTAGCGGTGGTTTATCGTTATGTTCGTTATTTCTCGAGTCTGCCATTTTGTTAAAATGTTCTCGTTGTCGAACTGCTGTCTAACGAGGCAGAGGGATCTAAACGTATGCGACGTTTATATAAGCTACGAGCAGGTTCGTATTGGTTGATTGCAGTAGAAAGGCACCAATAGGAAACAGTTAAGAAGCGGTTTCGATCCATCGCAGACAATTGAGAGGTTCCTACTTGTCGAAGTACGCCTTTAATCACTTTAAAAAACAAATAATGAAGTATTTTGGTATTTTTTAACGAAAGATGTATTTATAAAATCGTTTTAGGCGTTGATCGTTGATTATTGAATTAATTAATGCTCATTAGACAAGGTGACATCGAGAAACAGAGATGTTTATCGACGTAGTTATCCTAGACGAGCAGTTTGAGCAGTAATGCGCCACAAATGAAAGATTATATATGATTTATTGTTGAGAAAAGAAAAAAAATATGACGAAAAGTGCAGATAGAAAAGAGAAATGTAATAAAGAAAAGAAACTAAACTAAAAAATAAGAATAATAAAGTAAAATCAGTTCGCATTTAAGCGGGAAAAGTCTTGTATAAAATGGAGTCGATGGTTAAAAGCAGCCGTGTTTGAGATTTTCTCCTGAGGGAACTGCGTCTGAAACATAACGTGGGTGAGTTGCTGGACACGACTAAAAACCATATATTTGAAAAAGTTACATAAAAGTTGAAAATTTCTGATGGGATGAAGTCGTCCAATCTTGAGCAGGGTCAGTAGCTCGCATCCGGTCCACATCAGACTGGATCCTGGTGTGACATCTCCCGCTACGTTGACCCCCTCCGGAAAAACCGAACCGCCGGAGCGAAAGACAAAATTTTGTCTCCGCCAACCGTTAGGCCTACACGACATTAGTGTTGACATATTTTCGGAAGATCCCTAAAAGTATATCAAAAAATTGCTAAATTTTCTTTTTTGCTACTATCCCAATTAAGCGTTTAAATTATGTATGTTTATTAGTTTGGCTTCCTTCTTTGAGATTTGGCCCAAAAAGGCGGCTGCATCAATTAAACGGAATCGACTGTATTTTAGTACAAAAACGAAATCAAAAAGTCCACACCGCCCGCATTGTTCCAGAAGCTTCCCTTTATTAAAGTTAGGCCATGGAAGAGCTAGGTAATCTTTCTCTTAGAACTCTGATAACTTTTCCGTATTTCGACCGAAATTCACCAAACTCCGCAAAAATATCAAGCAACTGTGTGGCTTCATATTCGACAAAACAGCACCCAAATATGTCAAAATACTTTTTTGTTATTAAGCGTCAGAGGCGAAAATCGACGCTTTTATTTTTGAAAAATATAATTAACTCAGAAAAGATATATTCAAAAAAGTAATTTATGCACACACCAGGATTCTACTGAGCATTTCAACAAGAAAATCATCTAATCTAACGAGGGAATTTTTTAAAAAGCTGACAAAAAGTGAAAATGTTACCCCAGTAGCAGTGGCTTAGCTAGGGTGGGGCAAGTAGGGCACGTGCCCCGGGCGCCTTTCAAAGGGGCGCGCAAAATCGCCAATTATTAAATTTAAAAATCAAAATAAATCAATTCATATCAAACAATCTCGTCCTCGACTCACGAGCTTCGCGAATGAGCGAGAGGGAATGAGGGTGCGCGCAGGCGGTGCACTCGCTCGTTCGAATTCGACACCTCTCGCGCAGTTGTTTATTTTGTTTACATGCGATTTGTGATTCTGATTTAAATACTCCCGAGTGAGCGAGCGAGCGTTATTGAAGCCACTTGATTTGTTATCTAATTGTCAGTGTCGGCATAGAATCGTCTGGACGTACGATTCCCGCCTTTTCTTGTTTCTTTTTATTTTATTTCAAATTAGTCGACGCTGCAGAAGTAGGTTGGAAAACGACCAGTAGTTTTGAATCAACGATCGCTGATTGGCCGTGGATCATCGGACCATAGCCGGACCTACGACAGAGCTGGGTAGCGCTGATTGGTTAATCAAACTTAACTTCAATCCGTATAAAAGGTTAGAGTTTTGGCGAGAAAAGGGGAGTTGGCCAAACGGACTGTTTTATTTAGTGTATCTGTTTTTTTATATTAAGATAATTTACGAAGGGGCGCAACTTTGATGCGTACCCTAGGCGCCATTTTCGATTGCTACGCCCCCGCCCAGTAGCTTGACTAAGAAAGAGGAGGAAAAAAAAAAGAAAGAAAATGAGACAGACTAGGTTAAATTGTGGCCATTCAGAATTAGTGTTGTATATGCTGTAAATAGCATATAATTCTTGTTTTTATCTTAGATCAAGTCAATTAAATTCCACAGCGATTATCAGTGGCGTGCCGTCATTGGAAGCGGTGGAAGCGCCGCTTCCCTCGTATTTTCTAAAATATGAATTCATATTGGGTGATTATTTTCATATTTGAACGTACTGTACTTTGAATTAATTAAAATTAATATTTTATTATAACCACATTATGTATCTTATTACAAATTTCTATACTACACGTGAAAAAAACAACAAGATTGCTATTGTGTATTCGAATATCAGTGGTGGAATGGAAGCGCCGTATTATCAAAACCGGGTCAGCTTCCAAGCAGCCAGATTATAGGCATTTGTGCATGCGCTTTACAGAGCACCTACCTCACCCGGTTTAGCTTGTGGAAGCTACACACGCATAACGCTTCCAACTATTCTATCCCTTAGCCACTGGGTAGGGAGCTATATGACTAAGTGAATTGTTTAAGATTTAAAAGTAAAGAGTATTCAATGTTATTTCTATTTACGTTTCTTTGCAAATTATCATTAATTTTTACGGTACCATCTACCGATGGGTCTGTCGAGCGCAGTTTTTCGACCACGAAGGGAATTCATACATTGGCCAGGAACACACTGTCAGTCGGAGGAAAGATTGTGGTCGCTAGCGTCGCTTTCGATAGAAAAAGAACTTTTAAATACAGTGGTGCCTCGTATAACGTACGCCTCGAATAACGGACTGGCTGCGAACAACGGACTTTCCGGCATAATTGGTGACTGCTCCATGGGTGCGTTCTTTAATAGCGGTCGTTCTGCGTCTCCGCTACTACGGGAGTGCGCTGCTGTTTGTAGGCATTTAGGAACGACGGTGAAAGAAAGAAAGATGGCGGTGCCCGCACTATCGATAGTATCGTGATGGAGGAATCTGTTATTCTAAAATAAGAGCTTTAAAAGGCAAAAGAAGGGTCCCAATTGTAAAATTTAACCATAAAATGGATTATTTGTTGAAAGAGCATTCAAAATAGCCTCGAAAAAAAAAAATTCGTAAACACATCACCGCGTGCGCTAACTCGCGCTTTCACAATTTCTAAATTCTCATTTATAAAATCACATAATGAACCCGGAAACGAAACTATCTGAGCCATGGAGGACGCCATGTTGCTTTCCACTGTAAACTTTTTTTTTGTAACTCTTTCCGCCCTGTGGGCACTAAGAGGGCCTCTTATAGCTAGCCCATTATGGGTTCGGCCAGGCCCACAATGGGGCGGCTGGGTGGTGAGGGACGGGGACCGACATATCCGGACGGACCACCCCCGAAAAATTCCTGGGGATTTTTCGACCCGTCCGGATTCGATCCCGGGTCCCCCAGGGCGGCAGGCTGCTAACCTTGACCGCTCGGCCATCCGGCCGCCTCCACCGTAAACTGCTGCTACAAGCGGCTGTTTTTGCCGTTCGACGGCGCGCACTCCCACCGGAATTTAGGAACGCGTTCCGCAGGAATTTTTAAACGAATGTCGCTCGCGCAGAGTTACGCGGTGGAATAAAAGAACGCACCCCTTGTTCATTTTTTTATGATACAGCACGGTTATTTTATGCTGCGGAACGAATTAGATGTTTTAACATGTATTTCTAAGGGAAAATGCGTTTCGTATAACGGACGTTTCACTTAATTCGTTCCAGGTGCACGTTCGTTAAGTACGTTATATGAGGCACCACTGTACGTTGATGGAGTCGACGATCGGCGACTTTTATCATAAAGTAATGAATTTGCTATCGACTTTGCGGAAAAATCGCCGAATGGAGTTGTTTTTTTTTAAATTTTTTATAAACTAAGTTTTTCTATCATTGTTTGTATCGTATCAAATACAAATAATACATACATAATATTGTATTTTAGAACTAAAATACATGAATTGTTTATTTTTGTCATTTCCAGTATTTGTTTAAAACTTTTATGGAAATGTGAGGTTCCGGACAGGTCCGACCCGTCACGAAAGCGAAAAAACGGTTAATTTAGAGAAAAATTTATTAGTTTAACAGAACACAGGTAAAAGTCTTTGATATAAACAATGGGTGTTCAACTACAAAACTGCCAGGCAGAAACCGTAAATCGCGGAAGGAAGTCGTCCTACGATCGGTGGAAGATCGAATTCCTCTTCGATTTTCACTTTTCTCGCGCGCTCCAGGTAAGAGTCTCGTTACGCTTAGTAACGAGGGCCCAACCATTCGGGAAGCGTGATTGAGGGAGAACGACCAATTAAATGGACGAAAGAAAGAACGGAGATTGATATAATATCCGACAATCGAGGACACTTGGCACTCGGTTAACGTTCCGAATAACCGAAACGCCGTGTGTCGACGCGCAAAAAAAAAAATTTCTCGTCTATTGTGCCAACCCGTAACTCGTGCCACTTCGGACTTCGTCCGTTGGCGTCGAGGACACGGTCTAAGTCTCCCCGTGCTTTACAGACTCGTCGACGCCAATGTCCCGGGGCCACCTTCGATCTGCGATCAAAGAACCACATCGACGCCCAGGATGTCCGAACGGTTGATTGTCCTAAAACTAACTATTTTGTACAGTACGTGCAGAATGAATACATTAAGTCAAAATGATCTACTGTCACTTCTCGCGTTACGACCACCTCGACTTACATTTAAAAAATTTTTCGTCGTATCAATTTTTTATAGTTTTCGTCAAATATATATCATACACACACATATCTTGCGATTGGTTGCGTCATCTTTAGTTTTGTTCTGCAGTTATACAAGCACACGCAAAGGGTAACTAAAATGGCTAACTTATGTTGTTAAGTACAGTCACTTCTCGACTTACGTCCGAAGTTGCGGAACCGAACCCCGTCGTAAGTCGAGAAGTGACTGAATAATACATACTTATAAATAATAGGCCTATATAAATTTATAATTTATCAAATTTCTATTTATTAAAATATATATAGTGTTACATGTAACAACACAAAATTCATACAAAATAAATTCATATATTGCAAGAATGCTATTATTCAACAACAATCGAATGAACAAAATGTTGAAACAAAAGTAATGAACACGAAGTACTAAACTTTAAAATTATCACGATGATCTTACCAGTGTTTTTTCAATATCGTCAGAATCTTCCTCACTAGAAGGTTTTTGTATGGTCGAAGCGGATGATGGTTTCCAAGTGTAATATTTTATCGTCGTTGCTTTTAAGTAGCTTCTTTCCTAATAACAGTGCTTCGCAGGAATCGGTAAGAACTCGATTTTGTAGTTTTTATTAAATTTAATTGTAAAAAAATATGTTCGACTGCTGCACTCGAATGAGGAAGCAATAATCTATTTACTGCCAAAGCAAATAGAATAAAAATGAATGTTTTGAAAGGTACTGGAATTGAAAGGAAAGGTATTAGGATTTCACGAATGGTACTAGGAAAATGGTGTTGGGTATCTTGGTACCGGAACAAGTAAAAAAGGTACTAGATTAGTACAAAAGTACTAGGTGGAACAGCACTGATGCCACCTTTGTAGCCTCGATTCTGTTACCCGGCATCGCCGCTACAGGCGCCTCGATCGAGTTTCGCCGTTCCTTCTACTAGCTCTATAGCAATAAACTAAGGTAACGAAAGCAATTTTTCTGTTCTTTCGTCTTGTCATTAAATAAAGTTTACTACGATCTCAAAGACAGAAGCATCGTTTGTATTTTTTTTTTTAATATTAAATAAACTTCTGTAATCGTTAACTTCGTTAACTTATCAATTAATTTTCGCCAATAAAAGAATCTTAAAAAAACGCAGGAGTAAATTTCAGATTGGGCCGCCCCAATTTTCAGATTTGGGTTCGTCACAAAATTATCCTTACAACTCTCTTTTTTCTTATTTTAGATCAAGTCCATTTGTTCTGCAACCTAAGCATATACAACACTAATTCTGAATGGCCACAATTTAACAGTCTGTCTCCATTTCCTCAGTCAAACTTCTTTTCATCCATCTTGTAGATTAGTCGGCCAGTCAGTAATTTTCTTTTGCCCCGATTGGCACACCCGACTCAATTTGGTGATGGTGACACACGCTAGCCGACCCACTCCGGAAAAACTGATTCCGTCAGGCGGAAACCTAAATTTCTTTCTCTCTGCTCGTTACGCCTCCTCGACAGTAGGTGAAAGACAGTGATAAGAATCTAATGTTATATGATATAAACACGTACGATTCAGATTGCTTGTCGTAAGACTCGCGACAACACTGCCACAGCAACTGCTGTTCTACCACTTTAAATTGCTGCATTCAATTTTGTCGTTTTATGAACGTTAATTAATTCAATAATCAACGATCAACGCCTAAAACGATTTTATAAATACATCTTTCGTTAAAAAATACCAAAATACTTCATTATTTGTTTTTTAAAGTGATTAAAGGCGTACTTCGACAAGTAGGAACCTCTCAATTGTCTGCGATGGATCGAAACCGCTTCTTAACTGTTTCCTATTGGTGCCTTTCTACTGCAATCAACCAATACGAACCCGCTCGTAGCTTATATAAACGTCGCATACGTTTAGATCCCTCTGCCTCGTTAGACAGCAGTTCGACAACGAGAATATTTTAACAAAATGGCAGACTCGAGAAATAACGAACATAACGATAAACCACCGCTAGTTACGGTCGAAGATTCATCTGCGAAGACCAGAGAAATTCGCCAGCAATTTACTCCACCAAGTTACCCGTCACTTCGAGAAAAAGTCGAAGCCGACGGAAGATCAATTTTCGTGGGCAACGTCGACTACGGAGCCAGTGCTAAAGAATTGGAACTTCATTTCCGCGACTGTGGCTCGATACATCGCGTGACGATTTTATGTCATAAGCACCCGGGTAAACCGAAAGGCTTTGCCTACGTTGAATTTGCCGAGAAAGAATCCGTCGAGAGTGCTATGGCATTAGACGAATCGCTTTTCAGAGGAAGACGAATTAAGATAACACCGAAAAGGACGAATCTGCCGGGACTTAGTGCCGCAAACCGATCACCGAGAGGATGGCTTCGAGGAGGTGGAAGAATGTGTTCTCGAAGAGCTCGCTTGGGATACGGACCGACGAGGAGACCACGTAGAAGTCGTCGAGCACTGCATCGTCCTTATTGAGAAGGGCTAAATACGAAAACGATTTAACAATAACAATTTAATAAATATTTTTCATTTTTAAATTCCTGCTTGTTTAAATTTACACTTAAGTTAACATTATCAAAGCATAATGATTACAAAGCAATGATTGTATTTAATATTACACCTAACATCCTTAATATGTATTTGTTTAGCAGTTCAGTAATAATTACTGAATTTCGAGATTGTTAAAAATATGTATAAGAATTCGTTCAGAAGTTGGTTATACAAGAAATTATTTGTAACTTTCGTCGTCTTTATGTATATATGTAAGTAGCAGATAAGCAAGCGTTGCTTTGGCAAAAAGTAACAATAGCGAAGATTAAGATTATTACTTTATAGCCAATCTACCCGTTTTCACAGAACGCAAGAATTAGGTCCCCGTTTTCAGACGCAAAAAAAAAAAAACAGCATCTGCGCCTGTAAAACTTGCACGTCACTTTCTCTTAACACTTCAATTGTTAACAGTTGAATTTTTAACACTTCCGTTGTTAAGGAATACACTTTTTCCATCCCCACGTGGTACCCTACTAAAACGCAGTTAAAAATAAATAATTGCATCTAAAATAGTACAGTAGAAGCTGAATTTTTTAGGATAAGCCTTAATCCTTTCCCTCCCCTAGCGGGGGATTTCGAAAAATCCCTTCTTAGCGTACATTCTCGTGACGTACCCTATTAAAACGCAATCAAAAACGCATCTGAAATAGTATAATAGAAGCTGAGTTATTCACAGTAAGCCTTAATCCTGTCCCTCTCCTCAGCGGGGGAAACATCGTGTGACATCTACATAATAATAGGTATATAAAAACGCGCGTATTCGAAAGCAACGTTGTGTCAAAATTTCAAAGCAATCGACGAAGAACTTTCGGAGATTTAAGATTTTGAACAAACGAACATTTACATTTTTATTTATACAGAAGATATAATTGCATATAATTCTCGTTTTTGTCTACGCCATGTTGTTTTACAGGATCGTCATATTGGGCATATTTGTGGCCTGTCGCATTGCCTGTAATGTGCCGATTCTCATTTTAAAAGTTAAAAATGTTTAAACATTCCACATTAATTAAACATAAATAAATATATCAAAACACTGGAAATTATTGTTCTCGATATTGGAGCAAGTACGTACTGAAAAGCAGTTCGGTTGGATCGTAATCTTCACCTAATTTCAGCTTATGCATCAAAAAGGAATTTGTTTTTGCATTGAGATACAATTATATTATGATGCAATATTAAAATTATTCTAAATTTTGAGTAAATACATTCGGACAAAAATTCTTCCTGTGATCATATTTAATATTTCTAATTTTAAATAAAACAGGTATTAAAATTTAAGGTTAAAGTTTACCTAGGAACCCCAATGGCCGCGCTTCCGGTCGCCATTTTGTTTGCTGTACTACGCACGCGTACTACGTTCAAAAAATTATGCAAATTAGTTAGTATGTATAATTTTTTGAAATAATAATAATTACATTAATAAAAAATAAATGTTTTAAGATTGTTTTATATTTCATAGCTAGCTGAACTTGCAAAATAAACTGTTACTCACGTGTTTGACGCTCTGTCATACATTTCCTTTCCGTTTTTTCTCGCTTTCCTTGATTTGCAATCCCTATCGCTGATGTTTCTCTTTTTACTTGATATTTTTAACGTTTTTTAGTTTCGCCACACGAATGTGCCTTACTTTTTTTCCCTTCTTACACTCGTCGCTTTGTGGAGCAGCTGGAACGGACCCCGGTTCTTTCCATTTCGGCTTGATTCCGGCACGTTGCATCACGAAAAGTAGACGGAATAAAAACTTACCTATTTACTATTAAAAATAGCAGAAAGTAGCATTTTTTCTTCAAAAAATGTTTAACTGGTGAAAAAAAACCACTCGCAGCAGTCGAGCCGTCACGAAAAACAAAAAATTTGCATACGATAGCGTTATTTAAAAATTGCGCCATCTACACCGAATTTCTAACATCGCCTGCCGTCGAGATTACCGGAAGCGCGGCCATTGGGGTTCCCTAGGTAAACTTTAACCAAATTTAAAAGCTGATAAACATATAAAGTTCTGAAACTAAAGAATTGGAAACGTTGACTTCAAATATATAATTATATAGGAAACTATACCAAAAATTCTACATTAATCAAATAACAACACTGGATTTATATTGTTGGTCTATCTTCTAAATTAACTGGTCTAGAAGCAAACCGCGCATTCTTTTATTCAGCAGTGCGCTGAGCAGTTGCTACCGGAAGTGACGTTTTTGCTGCTGACGGTCGAAAACACTTTTGCTGGAGAGAAAGCTATCTCAAAATGGCCGATGTAAACGATGATTCTCTTACTGCTATATTTACGTGCGTTTGTTCAGTATTATTAGAAGAAAAGCCATTAAGTTCGATGTTTTTTATAAGAAAACGTAGAAATGATGATTTATTTGTGTCATTGGCGTTGACTGATTCTATTAACACTTTATGTATTTTTAAATGATTTAATGATGATAAGTCTACTTCAGAAGGCAAAATTTTATTCTCTCTCAAATATTGCAGTAAATTGCTAGAATCTGTAAATAAAAATTAGAAACAGTATTTCATAAACCAACTTTTAACGGTAGGTTTGACTTCATAAACAAAGACAATAATAATAGATTCTTATATTTCGTTTTGTTATTATACATTTCACATTTATTAAAAAGATACTTGAAGCAAAGGAGTTAAAAATCTGCTCATTTAATGTAGCAAAAAAACTGTTTATCGTTTGGTAATCGAAAAAGATACTTCTTCACGGAGGCGTCCATCTTGTAAGCAGTATTTTTAGCGTGGTCGAGAGGTGCTGCCAGTGCGCTGAAAGCGTAGCTTAAGCGCGCTGGCAGTAGGCTTAATAATTGAACACATGCGCTAAAAGCGCTGCAAGCGCGCTGAATAAAAGAATGCGCGGAAAGATCTAATGACGTTCTGGATAGCATAATTGACAATGCAACTGCAAGGTGCTTGCTTACCCTTGCAGTTGCATTGTCAATTATGTTGTAAATTTGTGTTCTCACTTCAGATCTATTTTTTCGCTTAATATGCACCTAGGGAGTCCAAGATGGCGGCGCTATCGCCGCGCTTACGACTGTTCGTGCTCCCGACTGACCTCCCGGAGGGGAGCCGCCGGCAGGCCGCCGTGTGCTAAACGTCACTAGTTATTGAACAAAAGAAAAAAAAAGGAAACGTCTACTAAAAATATAGTTAATCTAACCTAACCGAAACGCCGCCATCTTGGACTACCTATGTGCATATTAGTCATTTTTTCTTATGGAATATTCTAAATTAACTAATTTTAATTCTAATTATTAAAAATTAATGTAAGATGCGACTTAATCACTTATCTTTAGTCCAAATTTAGGGCCTGATGAACACAGCATTATCATTTGATTAATTGATTTCATAATTGTCTTTACTTCTATTCGTAATAAAACAGGACAAATACAGTCGAGTCCGTATAAGTCGACATCATCGGTTAAGTAGTCAGTTTTCTGTGGTCCCGGCCGACTTACATGGGCATTAATGTTAAAAACCTCCGGTTTAACTCGACCATATTTAACTCGTTACCACTGGATAAGTCCTCACCCCTCCTGAAAAATGAATTCACTCCGCACGTGTGGTGCAAACTCATTTTTTTTCACGAGGGGGAGTCGCTTTATTTATTAATATATAATTAATGTATTTAATAATATAATAATGCATTAATATTATTAATATATATACATATTAATAAAAAATGCCTGTATTTTATGTATAAAATAATAACAGATAAACAAAAAGAAAATATACAATCTACATCAACGTCACACTAGAATCCAATTTTGCATTTTCTCATGCCAGAGGCATTAAGAATCCTTAGACGTTACTTCGCCAACAATTGACAATTGCGAAGATGATGTTTTCGAGGCGTTCGTGATGGTTGAAAAAGAAAGTCGAGACAGTTAAGTGCTCAAAACAAACAACACTAAACGAATTTTTCAGTTATTTATCTACAGAGTAATTGTAAATGGAAGACACAATGTATTGTAAGCCTATACTACTGCATTTTATTAATTGTAGTTTTGTGGTTTTTTTCCAACTTCGCTTTAGTCGTCACATCGGATAACTCGACACATTTCCACTTCCCCTTGGGGTGTCGACTTATGCGGAGTCGACTGTATTTACATTTTCCATAATTTTTTATATTGTGTGTTAAGTACAATTCAAAAATAAATTTGGAAACATCATAACAACTACTAAAGATAAAATGCCTTCTGAATTACAAAATCTATGCAACGATCTAATGAATGCGTCTGAAAAGACATTGTTTCTAGTTTGTGGGTTCAAATATTGATTTTAATGGGGGATTGTTGTAAGGAGAGGTGAATTAAAGTCACTAGAAAGAGGCACTGCATATAAATGGACTGTGACATATTTATTGTGACATCGTCACAATGCCAGGCTGCAATTTTTAATCAATTTATTTAAAATAAATCATATATTCTTTCATGTCTCATTACTGCTCAAACTGCTCGTCTAGGATAACTACGATCGATAAACATCTCTGTTTCTCGATGTCACCTTGTCTAATGAGCATTAATTAATTCAATAATCAACGATCAACGCCTAAAACGATTTTATAAATACATCTTTCGTTAAAAAATACCAAAATACTTCATTATTTGTTTTTTAAAGTGATTAAAGGCGTACTTCGACAAGTAGGAACCTCTCAATTGTTTGCGATGGATCGAAACCGCTTCTTAACTGTTTCCTATTGGTGCCTTTCTACTGCAATCAACCAATACGAACCCGCTCGTAGCTTATATAAACGTCGCATACGTTTAGATCCCTCTGCCTCGTTAGACAGCAGTTCGACAACGAGAATATTTTAACAAAATGGCAGACTCGAGAAATAACGAACATAACGATAAACCACCGCTAGTTACGGTCGAAGAGTCATCTGCGAAGACCAGAGAAATTCGCCAGCAATTTACTCCACCAAGTTACCCGTCACTTCGAGAAAAAGTCGAAGCCGACGGAAGATCAATTTTCGTGGGCAACGTCGACTACGGAGCCAGTGCTAAAGAATTGGAACTTCATTTCCGCGACTGTGGCTCGATACATCGCGTGACGATTTTATGTCATAAGCACCCGGGTAAACCGAAAGGCTTTGCCTACGTTGAATTTGCCGAGAAAGAATCCGTCGAGAGTGCTATGGCATTAGACGAATCGCTTTTCAGAGGAAGACGAATTAAGATAACACCGAAAAGGACGAATCTGCCGGGACTTAGTGCCGCAAACCGATCACCGAGAGGATGGCTTCGAGGAGGTGGAAGAATGTGTTCTCGAAGAGCTCGCTTGGGATACGGACCGACGAGGAGACCACGTAGAAGTCGTCGAGCACTGCATCGTCCTTATTGAGAAGGGCTAAATACGAAAACGATTTAACAATAACAATTTAATAAATATTTTTCATTTTTAAATTCCTGCTTGTTTAAATTTACACTTAAATTAACATTATCAATTTGCTATTTAATATTACAACTACATCCTATAACACTTGGATATGTATTAGTTTAGCCAACTTCTGAACGAATCTTAATACATATTTTTAATAATCGAAATTCAGTAATTATTACTGAACTGCTAAAGTTGCAAATAATTTTTCTAGCCATCTATATATATATATATAATGTAAATATATAGTACCATATAAGTTTTATTTTTGTCCACATTTTGTGCGATTATTTTTATATTTTAACATACTTTGAATTAATTAAAATTAATATTTTATTATAACTGCATTGTTTGTTTATATTTTCGAAAATATAAGGGAAACGGCGCTTCCACAGCTTCCGTGGCCAGGCCTGCACAGTTATTCCTCAAAGGATTTCCTGAACGTGTGTGGCGGCCTTTACGTGCCGATTCTCATTTTAAAAGTTATTAATACACAAAGTCATTCCTTTTTCAGTTTTTAAGAACGTTTTTAGCGTTTGAAGGAATGTTAAACATTGAAAAAATACTTTTTTATCACGAAAATCTGATTCACAATAAATGAAAAAAAATCTTCACTGTAAATTAACGATTGCTTTTATTATTGTTAAATAAACGTTTCTTTTAACAGCCTGATTATAATAAAACTTATAGCCTATAATGATTTTGAAGTATTCTATACGAAATAACGATTTACACGTATTTTCGTTAATAGCAGAAATGAAGTAATGGATGCTTACAAGGGATTAACTGTACAGTACATAAATTACGTATCGTAGCCTTACCACAGCCTACAATAAGAAACAGCCTAGTCAAATGGGGGAAATCCCATTGAAGAGTTGTGTCCAAACGAAAATATTTTCTCCCGCTAGATGGAGCCACACAACGGACCATAACAACACACACTGATTAATGTCATATGTTCGTAAAATAAAACAGTAATTCAAACAGGATATAGCAAATTATTGATTTTTTTAATTAAGATTTTGCCCGGATTTCTGCAGAACAATCTAAAACAATAGACATGTTATCAATAATTATTTAGACGGTTAAATGCGATAATAATTAATGGGCTAGATGTACAGTACTGTACCTATTCTGGTCATATTAAGACAATTTTCAACTTTAAAAAATATTTTTATATCCTTACAATTTAGAATTACATTACACAGTATATTTTGGTGTCCATCTTTACCACACATAAACAATGGATTTTTCTCCATCCAAGGAAGAATAATCTTACATAAATTATGCATCACAGCTGGTTGCTGAATTAAAAATGGTAAGCCTGCATGAATAGCCTTCTCCAGTTGCTGCAAAAACCCAATAAACTCTACTTTTGGATATAAGAGCCCGCCTAGATCATTTAAATTTATTATGCCCGTGATAGGTGCGGGGGATTTCACTGATGCAAGTATGTCCAAACGGTCGGAACATTCAATTTTCTCTTCGGTGATACGTACTAAGTATCCGGCAATGTATGCCATTGTAGCAGATTGAATGTTTGGCTTTATAATATTGGAAGGTCTAATCTCTAGCTGTTTCAGTTGTGGCTCAATATGCTTAGTAACTTCCTTGATAGTATAGTTCTTATCCATGCATGCCTTTAAAAATAATAAATTATTATTATAATGATTACTTTATTAGGTATATTAAATTAAATTAAATTAGGTCTATTAAAGTAATTTATTAATCAAAATATAATACCTGATTTACAATAATGGACATGTCTTCATTAGGAGACATCCATTCCTCACAATTTAAGCTTTCTGTATTGCTTTCAAGGGATGCACTAATTAGTCCTGTTTTAAGAATTGTATGCAGTCCTTGCATTATGCTGCAGGCGTTTGTCTGGTCATTGAATCCAGACATGGACCGCAGTCCACTAAAAAGGTTCTCTATATCATCTGAATTGAATTTTCTGGTTAATATAAAATCAAAACCATTCTCCAACAAATACCTGATACACAGAACAGTGGATCTGGTTGTGAGGCAAGCAGCTTCATAAGTTTGCTTACTGATAAATTGAACATTGGGACTGTCACAGCTATCTTTCCAGGACTGTAAATATCCCAAAAACTCATCATCCAACCAATTGAGCCTTTCATCATTAGCAGAAACAAACTGCATCACTGTTGCATTTCTGGAAAGAATGTGGTGTTGAGTATTGCTGATATTGTGAATAGCAAACCATTTTTGCATCATTTCCAAATACTCAATTGTGCCCTCGGCCTCAACAAAGTTCAAGTTCCCAAACCTGTGTCCGTGCTTCTGTAAAAACTTCAGTGCAGCAATTACATTTTGGCTGCATATGTCCACTGCACGCTTAACCTTCATCTTATCAAAATTTGTTGGATAGACATGTTTAAAAGTTAAGCATCTTACTGGTTTAATAACATGATCTCTCTGTAGGTGAAACAAGTTTCGGAGAAATACACCACTAATATGTTTTCCATGATTCACCATTACCCTACTTGGAGAAAGAAGCAATAACCAGAAATTTTTTAATATATGACATGGATCATATGATAGGAATATTGAACGATTATTATCCATTGGATGTGGAATCTTTGGAATTGGAGGGTTGACAGCACTAAGTAATTCAAATAACTTAACATTTTTACTATGGCCATCAGCAACTATCCTGAGTACTTTTAAACCTGCTGTCTCCACTGAATGGATCACATCTAAAGTTAAAGTATAAAGTTCCTGACCTTTTAAATCATTGGTAAAAAAATATGCAACAGGAATTCAAAAACTTTTTGATAATCCTGAAAAAACAAAACACAGGAGACTATTGCTGTGACATGTTCAAGTCCAAGTTGTTTTTCCAGGCCATTCATCTTTACTGTTCCCACTACTTCGTCTGCTTGCTTGTTATACTGTTGATTAGGTTTAATGGTCATTTCATCCAAAATAAGTGAACCTAACTTTTCCACTTGTGACAACTTTTTTGCCTCCTGAGTTAATCGTTGCTTAATTAGGGAACCCACACTAACCCCAGAAACAGAGCCTATATATCTTTTCAATTGATTTTGATGGTAATGATAAAAGTGTTGATTTTGATGGTTTTGATGGTAATGATAAAAGTGGAGTTTTCCTAGCAAATGTATGTGCCCTAGAAGACTTTTTGCTCCACAGTATTTTACTGTGTTGTCACTCCAACGAGGCTTTTGTTTATTGTAAACAACCAGTTGTTCAAGTATGAAATCTGCTTTGCAGTTACCTAAAAGTACAATATAATTTTATTAGTCACTAACACAAATCTGCCAAAAAAGTTAAACAATCAATAGCAGATTACATAAAACCAATTTTGTGTTATAATGTACTATATTGATATAATAGGATATTAGGAATATTAATATGTTATCACATGAATTATTGTAACATACCTTGGGCACTGTCATTCTCTAAGCTTTCTATATGATATTTTTCAAGCTTTCCAGCTAACAATTTATTTTCTGCTTTCATTCTACGTTGTTCTTCATACAGGCGCTTGATAGTGTAATCTTGTCTCCTGCATTTCTGCTCCAAAGTTTTCAGTCTTCTCTTGTCAGACTTCAGTTTTAACATTGTATAACTTGTCCCTACAGAAACTTCTATACCAGATGCAGAACTAGATGGCCTTATGTCACAGTCTGAAAGTTCACATCTGGCTGTGGAACTAGAGAACCTGCTTTCATAGTCTAAAAAAACAGCTCCGTCCACGGGACTCATTAATGGAACTTGATCATGTACTTGTTGCTCAGATTGAACATGCTTTCGTTTGGTACCAGTACAAACTCCTTTCTTAAAACTAACCTTTTTTACTTCTCTTCTGGCTTCTTTACAAACAACCTGCTTATAGGATGGGTATTTGGGAAAAACACTTGGGACGGCATTTCGAATCAATATTCTCTTTTTCAATCCTGGTTTATAATCTGATTCTAGAAAGTGCTTACTGCAGACAACTGACCAGTCGCTTTGCTCCCAAAGTTTTGAACTGTTTTCATCTGTAAATTTTAAAAAGAGTTAACTTATACAGTAAATCTATGTAGTTATACTATGTATTATTGTTGATTATTATTATTATTAATTATTTTCTCGGTTTCCTTTTTGTATGTATCGGGTTTTCTTGGTTTGTACCGTGTCGCGTGGAATTTTCTTATGATGTCACCTTAGGATACGTGAGAAGCTTTCTGATTGGTCCAGAGTGGGACAATAAGTGAAGCGGACTTCCGGAGAGCGGGAAATATAAATTGAGGGACTCTCACGATTGAGGACACTTTTTGGCTGCTTTTGGATTCGTCGAGGAAGGTTGCCGAGGAAGGGTCAGCAAGGACGTCGGAGTTAGACCGGGAGAACAGGAGTCTAGAAAGGGCGACCACTTTCAGTCGGGAAGCACAATCCGTTTCCATCGTAGTGTAATTGAGAAGTATCAACGAGGGACGTACTTCTGGTGACGTAAATTACGTTCAGGTATCGGAAAGAACTATTAGTTTTGTGAATTAACGTAAAGAAAAGGAACGCTTGGAACTCGAGATCGTGTTGCATTTACTTAACATAATACCGTGATTCGTCGAAGGCTAATATATGCAATTATTGTATAGAAGGAAAATGTGTATGTATATATGTATATAGAGTATTGTAAATTTCGTTAGTTTTAAGTCGTGTATCGTGTAAACTTGAGGGTTAGGAAGCATCTCGCGGTTATTGTACTGTTAGAATAAATTACTGTTGTTTCGCCAAATTCGTGCACGTGTAATTGGTCATTACTTGAGTCCTTAACATACATCCTTATTACATCCGTGGACTTAGATCCATCGGATAATCAACATTGGCGTCCGCGACAGGATATTGATCGGGTTGTTTGTTGTAAAAGGACCGACCAAACGTGCATCTTGTATTAACCCCTCATCCTACTGCCGCTTATATCTGTAATTATAGCCATTGGAATTGTAAATTATATTATTGTAAAACCAAAAGGTTTCGGTAAACTATGGATGAACAAATTACCAGCGGATCTTCAGGGGCAGGGGAATTGGGCAATGTGCCTATTGTAACGGGATTTATGGGCATGATCCCATGTTTTTCGAACCTGCCCGGAGATATTTTAGATGTGAGTAGGTTTTTCCAAACCGTCGAGAACGTCGCGTCGTTGGCAAGCTGGGATGAGACTGTGAAGGTCACCGTAGTTCAAGCCCGCCTAAAAGGTGAGCCCTTGTCTTTATTTTTCGATTTAAGGGACCAGGGCGTCATGAGCTATGATGAAATAAGGAGGGCTCTTATAAAGTGCTTTGGTCGTAAAGAAAAAGAACAGGACCCGTTTGATCAGGTATTAAAGATCTCCCAGAGAAGAGGGGAGAGGGTTTGCGAATACGGGATTAGGATTAAGTCGTTGTTTTCACGAGCGGTGACGCGCAATTCTAATTTAGCGACGCTTCGCGACAATGCTGTTAAGGAATGCTTTATAAAAGGACTACTAGCGGAGATTAGGAGGCAGGTGATGCAGAGGCGGCCGGACACCTTGGATGAGGCGATAGTAAAGGCCGAAGAAGAAGAGGAAATCGAATCGGCCTGCAACAAACGAGGTGGGATAAGTGAGGTATGCGCAAATGTTGAGCATGAAAGGGGGTTGGAGAGAAGGGAAGTACAATTGGGTAAGCGTGTAGAGGAGTTGGAGACTCAAATAAGGAGTTTGACCGAGTCCATGGCATCTTTACTCGAGCACATGAAGGGGAACAATAACCGCGAGAGGTGGGGAAAAGAGCGCCGTTGTTACACGTGTGGTGAAATAGGCCATATTTCGAGAAAATGCAACAAGAGAAGAGGTTTAAACTAGTCAGAGGTCATTTGAAAGGTCAGGCGAATGACCGGTTAGTTAAATTAGAACTGACCAGAAAGATCCACTTGTCAGACCGGGGGTTACCGATTGTAAGAGGTGTAATCCTAGGACGTGAAATTGCTGGTCTAGTAGATACAGGTGCAGAAAGGACCGTAATTAAGAATGAATTGACTGAATATATCAGGCGTGAAAATAGGAATTGGGTGGTCCCAAACAATTCATGTATTAGTGGGATGTCGGGAGCACTCATAAACAGTGATGAGGCCGTAGCAATCGAGTGCTGTTTCCACGATGGGAAAAAGGTATGCACGACAACACCAAGTGTTGGGTTTCCTGAAAGGGCAGGTTACGAGATGATCATCGGGATGGACATTATTTGCCAGCACCCTGGGCTGTTGGTGGGGATCGAATCAGTGGTTAAGGCAGATAAGCAAGGTCGTGAAGGGAGATTTTGTATTAATATAAATAGTGAGGTAGGGGTGGCAGAGGTAGAAAGAGAGGTGTGGAGATTGGATCACCTAGATGAACCGGTTAAGAGGAAAATAATAAATATTTTGAGAAAGTATCCGGACGCTATTGCTAGCGAAATTGCCGAGTTATCTGGCACTAGCAGACATATGCACTCTGTTAGCCTGACGTCGGAACGTCCGGTCAACGTTAGACAGTACCGAATTCCGTACAGTTACTTACCTGGCCTTAAGAAGCAAGTTAGTGAGCTGATAAAAGCAGGTATATGTGAGGAGAGCTCATCGGAGTGGAACTCTCCTATACATGTTGTTCCTAAAAGCTCTGGTGAGATTCGTATCACTTTGGACCTGCGAAAAATTAATGATATAACAGAACCCCAAATATTCCCGATGGCTCGAATAGACGACATCTTATCCCAACTTAATGGGAACAGATATTTCTCGGTATTGGACTTAAAAGCAGGGTATTTCCAGATTCCTCTAGATCCCAAGGTAAGACACATATTTGCGTTCTCCACACCATGGGGAAAATACCAACTTTGTAGGATGCCTCAGGGTGGGAAGAATAGTGGGAGGTTTTTTCCAATACATTATGACGAAGATCTTAGCAAAATTTGTCGGAAATAGCTGCTTTGTGTTTCAAGATGATATTGTATTATTTTCACAAAGTTTGGAGGATCATCTTGAGCTTGTCGATCGAGTAATTAGTACATTAAGGGATGAGGGCCTAAAATTAAATCCGAGTAAATGCCAAATATTAGCAAAGGAGGTGAGATATTTAGGACATATTATTAATAGCGAGGGTGTGCGACCTGATCCCAACAATGTTGAGTCGATCAAGAAAGTGGAAACACCTCGTAGTGTAAAAGAGGTCCGCAGTTTTCTCGGTGTGGTTGGATTTTTTCGGAATTTTATCCCGTCGTTTTCCGATATCGCTGCTCCATTAACAGAACTCACCAAGAAAGGGAAGAGATTTTTATGGAGCCCAGAATGTCAGAGAGGTTTTGAAAAGTTAAAAGAGGCAATAGCAAGCCCACCAATTCTAGCTCACCCGGATTTTGATAGACCATTCTATTTGCACACTGACGCATCTGACAACGCGGCAGCTGCGGTGCTCGAACAACGGCACGAAAAGGGACTGGCTCCGATAGGCTATTTTAGTAGGAGATTTCAAGGGGCAGAAATCAATTATTCCACAATTGAGAAAGAATGTCTAGCAATTGTTTTAGCCTTAAGACACTTCAAATTTTTAATTCTAGGCCAAAAAACGATAATACTCTCTGACCATAAACCCCTTGTGTTCCTTAGCAACATTCAAAATGGGAGCAAGCGTCTGACTCGTTGGATAATGGAGATTATGGACTACCATATAGAAGTCCAACATGTGAAAGGCGTTGACAATAAAGTAGCGGACTTCCTTTCGAGGAACGTTAACGGGGTTCATCACTTCGATGTTGAATCTACAAGGGCTGTAATCCCTAATAGATACGAGATTGGTTTATCACAGGATCGCGATGAAACTTTTGGCCCCATAAAAAGGGATTTACTGAGAAGCCCCGGGAATAGAAATATTGGGAGCTATATGCACCAGTATGTAGTAATAAGCGAATGCCTGTATAGAAGAAGCCTCTTGAAGTCCCGTGACAAGTATGTTAGCCAATTATGCGTAGGGGAGGATCTTGCTAGGGAAGTGATTAAGGCTGTTCACGAAAACAATCTGTCGGGGCATTGGGGCGTGCGAAAAACTATAATTAACATTGAGAAACACTATTATATTCGGAATTTGAGGGAGAAGGTCGAAGGTGTCATTAAGACGTGTGAAAGGTGCCAGAGGCATAATGTACACAAAGGAAAGGCTCCTTTCCAAGAAAACGAGACGGCTGAGGCACCTTTCCAAAAGATTGCTGTGGATATAGTAGGACCTATCCGCACATCGAGCAGCGGTAACCGATTCATCCTTGTAATAGTAGATATTTTCACTCGTTTCGTCGAAGCACACCCTTTGAAGGACCAAACTGCATGGTCTGTGAGTAATACAATATTTAATGAAATCGTTTGTAGGTACGGTGCCCCAGAAGTAATTATTTCCGATAGAGGTACCAACTTTCTATCATCTTTATTCTCGGACTGTTGCAAGTGGTTAGGAATTAGGAGGAACATTACTACCGCTTATCGACCTTGTGCGAATGGCACGTGCGAACGGGTGAACAGATTGTTAGTCGAAATGATAACTAAATCCTCTGACGATGGGAGAGTCGAATGGGATGAAATGATACCTTCTGCATGTTTTGCCTATAACAATTCGCACCACACTGCCATAAATGAGTCACCTGCCTTCCTCTTGTATGGTGTTGATCCCCGCACCCCTAATATCGAATACCTGCCTGATGATATGTCTACCGATGAGCGTAGGGCATTCCTGGTCACGAAACTCCGTGCATTACGGGAAAATGCGAGTATCCATGCGCGAAATTACAACAAGAAAGGA
Source organism: Centruroides vittatus (assembly GCF_030686945.1). Lineage (NCBI taxonomy): Eukaryota > Metazoa > Arthropoda > Arachnida > Scorpiones > Buthidae > Centruroides > Centruroides vittatus. The sequence continues at coordinate 10,993 of NW_027122628.1, read as the reverse complement.
AGGGATTATCGAAGCAAAGGGAGAACATTAGTAAGTTTTTCGGAAGGGCAGAGGGTTTGGGTGAGAAAGAAAGGTGTTAAAGGGAATAAGTTTTCTTATAATTATAAAGGACCCTTTCGGATCACCAAGGTGATAAACCCAACTACGTATCGTGTGGAGGGTTGCAATATGAAGGATCAGGAGACTGTCCATGGCGATCGCCTAAAACCTTGCTATGGCTATCCGATTTGTAATAAGAAAAAAAAGAGGGAGGATAGAGAATTGTACTGGAGGATGATGATGAAGTCCTGGATGATCGGTTGGTGAGGAGACGTGGGGTGGTCACTAACACGCAAGGTGTTGACACAAGTGGTGTGCAGAAGTGCACTGACCTTGAGGCTGCGTAAGAAACCTTATAACCTACGTGAACGCAAAATTGATTTCCGTAGTTTGCACTACGGGAAGTGAGTCGCTTGGGGGGGGGAGATATGTAGTGCTACGCAACTATGTATTATTGTTATTATTATTATTATTAATTATTTTCTCGGTTTCCTTTTTGTATGTATCGGGTTTTCTTGGTTTGTACCGTGTCGCGTGGAATTTTCTTATGATGTCACCTTAGGATACGTGAGAAGCTTTCTGATTGGTCCAGAGTGGGACAATAAGTGAAGCGGACTTCCGGAGAGCGGGAAATATAAATTGAGGGACTCTCACGATTGAGGACACTTTTTGGCTGCTTTTGGATTCGTCGAGGAAGGTTGCCGAGGAAGGGTCAGCAAGGACGTCGGAGTTAGACCGGGAGAACAGGAGTCTAGAAAGGGCGACCACTTTCAGTCGGGAAGCACAATCCGTTTCCATCGTAGTGTAATTGAGAAGTATCAACGAGGGACGTACTTCTGGTGACGTAAATTACGTTCAGGTATCGGAAAGAACTATTAGTTTTGTGAATTAACGTAAAGAAAAGGAACGCTTGGAACTCGAGATCGTGTTGCATTTACTTAACATAATACCGTGATTCGTCGAAGGCTAATATATGCAATTATTGTATAGAAGGAAAATGTGTATGTATATATGTATATAGAGTATTGTAAATTTCGTTAGTTTTAAGTCGTGTATCGTGTAAACTTGAGGGTTAGGAAGCATCTCGCGGTTATTGTACTGTTAGAATAAATTACTGTTGTTTCGCCAAATTCGTGCACGTGTAATTGGTCATTACTTGAGTCCTTAACATACATCCTTATTACATCCGTGGACTTAGATCCATCGGATAATCAACATTATACAAGTAAATCTATTAGTTATACTATCTATAAATATTTGTATGCATAAATAGATAAATTGTACAAAAATTTAAAATGCAACTGCAATATAGCCTAATCTCATTGAAGTTAGGGGTTGTGCAAAAACCGTACTTGTCTTCATTAAGGGGGAGTATATGTATTTAATTTTATTTGTATTTTAAAAAGCTGAAATTAAATGCTTTTCAAATACACACGTGGTTTTCAGCAATGTCTTTCTACCGTTTTTGAAATATCCGAGAAATTCGATAAAAGGAAGTAATATATAAATTTTCGAGGGTTGAAATTTTCCATGTGCTTTTTTAAAGAGGTTTTATAAAAACCACAAAAGATCATAATAGGAAGGTGAAGTAAGATTTGGGAAATATGGGGACACGTGGTTTTTGCACGAACCCTTACAGCATATAATAAAATAATTGCAAAAGTGTAGCATCAATGGCAAGTAGCATAGATGTTATAAAATTATTCGTTTTTCCTACATTATTTAATTATGGAGTATTAAATAAATCTTACCTTTTCTGCTGACAGCTTTTATCCATTTTAAACGTAAACTCCTCTTCCGCGGGATATTCGTGAAAACTTGTTCCATCTTTTTTTGATTTATTTGATGTACAAAACGGCACAGAGCAATGAACCATTTTAGATCAAACTTTTTAAAAATTCACCAATATCTTGATGTAAAATATTTTCGAAATTTTAATTTTTTAAATCTATTATAAGCACGTCTTTACAACAGAATTAGCATTGATCACTTGATCGAATAGTCCGGTCATCAGCGCTCCTAGTGAGGACTATGTGCAAACCGCCTCAGGAATCGACACACGTGTTCAGAGCAAATGACTAGGCTGTTTCTTATTGTAGGCTGTGGCCTTACTAAGCCTCGCGACAGAGTGACAGTTGATAGGTCTAAATCAGGGGTCGCCAAACTGATCTAAACAATAGGCACGGTGATTGAGAATTTCATATCCATGGATGTTGATTTTCTAAACTATTAATTTCCTCTGTCTTGACAGCTTCCTCCATGGGAAAAACAACAGAAATGACTATTAAATAAATATAATTTAGATTAGCGCCTAAAATAAATTTTTTTCCTAACCTGATTTTTGTAGAGACATCAATCGAGAAAAAGGATCATTATGTAGCAATTCGTGGTTTCAAAAATATTACTTTTATATATTAAATTTTGGAAATTTATGTGTTTTGGGACAAAGGAGTAGTAAACTTAACCTTTACATGTTATGTTGTTTCTAAAATTTATTAATTTGAAAAAAAACATTAAAAATTTCAATATCAAGAATGCCGATTACTTGATCACCCAGTTAATGTATGAAGAAACAAGTTGATTGATGAGTCTAAAGGATACATGCAGAATGGGAACTAATATAACAAAAAGCAATAAAAGATCAAATATGTAGTTGGCAACTTAATTAGTTTTATTTGTATATTTATATACAATTATAAACAACCATTGTGTTGTTTTATTGATCGACTCTCTTCCTTTGTCGGTGTGTAGCTTTTCTGACTTTTTTATTAAAATGTAATTTGTATTATCACTGTATGATTTAACAGTAATGGATATCTTTAATTGGAATAGCCCGGGCATATTTACTAAATATAAAACGAGCGGCGAGGTATCCGGATCGTTTATTAAATATTTAAAGATTCTCAACGAATCGAATCGCCACCGATCGCGTGATGTTATTTTATTGTTTTATAATAAAATTTTCTTATATATCGACAATTATCTGAATAAATTCTCTGACAAATTTATTGAAAAATTATAAAAATATAGTTGTTATATAATCTAGCTAACAATGAAACGAGTAAATGGAGGATGTCACACAAATCCTCAAATTCGGATTCATTTTATCTAACAAATCAATTATTAGGGAAATAAGTTGGCATCATTTAAATCTGCCAACTGGTGAAACGATTCGAGTTTTCAAATCAAATAATAAGTTAATCTATACTTTTTCTTTATGCTCTATGAATGTAGAAGGAAAGTTCATGTATAAAATTTAAATTTTCTATGTAATTCAAAACTTTATGTAAGTTATATGGTGGTACAGTACATTTGCATATAATGGAGGAATCGAGGAAAAAGATTTTAGATAAAATTAAAACATCAGATATGGGCGTAGAAGTGTCTAAATGTGTAAAAATATTAGGCACTGGGTGTTCGATGAATAAATGTGTTTTTAAAAAAATTAATTATTCCCATATAAATGGAAATGGTGTAAAAGCTAAATATGATTAATTTTTTAATCGGAATAGTTTGAAGCGTACAAACTCTATGTTAATTACGAATATACTGCACGCAAGGGCGTCGCCAGCCAATGGGCCAGGGGGGGCAAGATGATATAAATTGATAGAGGATATGAATTGTATGTAGGTAAAATAAAAATGATTCATAAATTTTAAGAAGCTTAAGAAGATTATTTTAATTAAAACATAATCTTCTTGGGTTTTTCGCACGGGAATTATAAATCAGGCAATAAATGACTTAGCATTTAAATAATTTTTTTCGCATGTCTAGGGAGGGGCAACTGCCCCTCTGCCCCCCCTCTGGCGACGCCCTTGACTGCACGTGAAGTTATAGCTATTTATCCGTTTAATCTTACTGCATGCTTATTTTAATGGATTCTAAATGGAATGACTTTCATATTTTTCTTCTAGACAGAAAGGCGAGTGCTCGAGTGAGAAGCCAATTTTTTTAGTGTTAATTTACATTAAGATAACATACAGAGGAATGGAATAACAAACAGAAAATGTGATATAATTAGATTAAAAATTTACATTATTTATAAATTCTATCAAATACAAAACTTGAATGACAAATGTTTCTGTTATCTTACATGAAGATGGTCATTGAAAATGATCAAAAACTTTTACTTTAATTACTAATGTTTTTGCTGCGTGTAAAGACTGTTTACACAGTGTCTAAAATATTTATATTTGAATAATTTTTTGATATTAACAAAATTTATTAGGTTCTTGTAATAAATTATTTATATAAATGTCATAGATATTTCCAATTTTTTTACATCAGAATCTTTTCAGAAGTTTCATAAAAAGGAAGATGACTCTCTCTCATTTATTCTATTAATTCTCTCACTGGATTCTAAATATTAAAAAAAATAAATGGAAATTAAAAATTATAACAACAATTATATTTTTATTCCAGTAATAATTTTAATCTATATAATTTATTCAAAATGCAATGAAATTAGTCTTATATTAAATAATAAAAATTACATTATTAACATATAAAGCTCTCCTTGAATTTCTTGGAAGAAGAATAAATTTCAATTGAGCCATATTACTGATTCGAAAATTATCCAAGACCAAAGAAAGCATTTAATCTGATATTTGTTGAGAATTTTGGGCCACCAGATTGTTCAGTCTGCAATAGTGCATGTTGTCCCTATCATACGTGAAGAACACAATATTATAGACATTAGAAAAATAAATATGGCATTAATATTAAACACTACAAAGCAAAAAAACATATCTTGATCAAAATTATTTGCTTTATTTGAATACGTGCTTTCTTACCGTGTGATCTATAATTTCGTACTCTACGAATTTTACAATTTTGTTGGTTAAAATTCTATACTGTGTTGTGTGCGCAGATAACCAGAACACGTATAATCGACCTAATAGAATCGTGACGTCGACGGCAAAGACGAGATCGTGGCCCCGTCTGGTCTCGTACCGACTATGGCCGATAACCGACTGAAGTTGGCCCAAACGAAAAGGAATTGATGGAACGTACAAACGTAGGTCTCTGACCCGATGCTCGGTATCTTAACCGGGCAGGGCTAACTTAGAGCCCTTCCACCCATTTAATGTAAAAGTGGGAACCTTCGGGCCCCGCCAAATGTAGGTAAGGCTATTTAAGGGCTAGGATTGTGTTATGGCTAGAACCTACCAGGCCCGCAACAGAAGCTCAATGCTCACAAGACTAAAAGGATTTGATGGAAACATAATAAGTAATGAGGTCTAAAGACCTATAGCTTGGCTGAGCTACAGGACCTTCCTTTGGGGAGGGGGCCTTGCAGCCCAACAAATTAAGCATCACTCAGTTCTTAGTTTTACACACACTCAACCATGTTAATATTAGAGGGTTGGACTCTTGGGAGGGTGTCTTGTTCATTCACATTTTTCTCAATATAATCCAAAGTGAGTGGGAACATATCCAAATTTTTGCTTTGAAGGTGAATAATCCAGATATCAAGCTTCTTAATGAATGCATGAACTTTGTATGCTGTTGTTGGCTTACTTAGCTGATGTTTTTATCACATTCAAATGGTTTAAATGCAAAAATACATTTTATTAATGACAGACACTCATTATTCTGTAAAAACAATGAGAATGGCATTTGTTTATCCTGGTAAAATATTATTAATTCATCTCGCAATTCCAATAACCGGGTTAACACTTTCCCTCGCGATAACCATCTAACTTCTGTTATTATTCCTTTGGGTGGGGGTCGCAAAATATTAATTTTATTTATATTTACTATTTGGGGGGTGCAGAGCTAAGAAGGTTGAGAATTGCTGTATTAGAGGAAAATACAAAAAATACAATAAAATCCTTAGTCAAAATCAAATTAAATTTGCTCTATCCCAAAATAATAGGCTGTCGGATCTGATGGTCATAGGAACAAGAATAAAAAAGAATATTTTAGAAGGTGTTGTATATAAACTAAAATGTACATGGAATATTCCAATTTTTACATTGGCAAGATTAATCTCTTCTTTAATTTTCCCCAAAGGTAGATGTTCTGATAAAGAATAATTACTGACCCTATTTATTGCCATTTCAATGTTAAAATTGTTTTACAGTATTCTTCTCATGATAAAAGAAAGGTAAAAACATTTTGCAATAATTATGCAAAGTAATGTAAATTTACATATGGGTGAATTGGTGACTGAATGTTGGGAAGTCTTCGTTGAGGATATAAATGTAACTTTGTGAGATACAAATTGTATTACGTGATGTTAAAACCTGGAACTGTACAGTTGCCATTAGGGTTTCTCAAACGGGACTGGTATATCTAACATGTCGTTAGTGTCTGTATAAACTTTAAACATGCCTGGGACTGGTTGCTGTGATCATTATGGAAGAGATAGTTTCTCCTGGTTTGAAATGTGTCAGGAGATACTGTTTCCTGAATTGCAAAGCAGACTGGGGAGTGTGATGCTAGATGGCACTGCAGTTCAGGAAAGGTGTAAGGAACTGAGTCCAAACCTTATTTTTTATTTTATTATTATTTCCGTTTTATTATCTTTTTGTTTGGGGCTTATGTTTATTTAGGACGAAGGTTCCCCTCCACTCTCTTGTTAGTAATGAAAAATGAAGAAAAAACAACTCACGGAGAAATAAGCGCCATAGGAAACATCTTGCGCACTTGCGCTGCCCGGCGGAAGTAACAGTCCGCAGAAAAAAAATGGGGGGTAGTCCCCACAATCACTAGTAGAGAAATACTTGATAAACCGTCTTAAACATCCCAGAAAATTATGATAAATATTTTGTAAACGGTTTATAAGCTTTGTCGGAAACTTAAAGCTGCCAGAACAAAGTTAATGTTAGCAACTAAGTATGTAAATAAGAGGAGTAACCCAGCTCAAGTGTGACGTCACCTCACAGTATAAAACCCGTACGTTAACCGAAGAAGGAGAGGTGATTTCCAAACCGAGGTGATTTCCAAATCGAGGCAACTGTGAGAGCGAGGTTAATTCGAAAGCGAAGTATTTTCTGATAGAAGTCCAGATTGATAATTGGACGATCCAAGGTGCTAAAGAGGAGTTCGATTGACGATTTGACGATATCGAAAGGATTGAGGAAATAGTTTCTTCGTATAGTGAGGTGACGGATAGACGTTTAATTAGTAAGAGATTTTGTTCATAGTTGCTAAGTATTTGATTTGTCGAATTTCAAAGGGGAATTACTATTAAGTTAAGCTAAGTTTATTGTCGGGTTGACTTGTTGATTTTCGTTAATAAATTTTGTTTGGAATTATTGATATTTGTACGTAGTACGTTCTAGTTGCTAATTAAATATATTTGAACTTTTGATTTGACTTGATATTTATCATTGTTATTACTAATTTTTCGGTGCACGCTTAAAAGCCCAGGCCTGGCAAACTAATCTCGAATCCGCGTAAAGTACCCGTTAGGTTAACGGAAGTTTTACCGACCGTAATTATAGTCGGTTTCCTAAGATACTAAAATTAAGTACTTTACAAAGTTAGCACATATCCTACAGTGGAACTGTCGTGGTTTATGTTTGGCCATTAAGATGATGGATGTTTGAAGCTAAGGAGGGATACAGCAAGCTCTACTTTGCTGCACTGGGGAAGCAGCACTATACAGGTTGCATCCATGCTCTCTCTAGGTTCAGAGTCCTTTGAGAACTTGCTCATGTATAAGTGGCATATCTGATTTCACTGTAAGAGGTTGTCTGAGGTTGTTATCTTTCTTAGTGCTCTTGCAAAGAGTTGGGGTGCTGATTTAATACTCTTGGACAATTTGGGTGTCTTAATTTGGGCTGTTGTTCAACTGGGGAAAGCAGACATTTCTCTTGTCGCATTAGGGATTCGTGAGGTGGCACGGAAACAGTTGTTTGTACTGCAATAGATGTGATGTATTTAGCTGTTGCAGAAGCATAGGAGGTTTTTGTGGTGTAGGTTTGCAGGAACTACAATAGTCCTTGCCTCAGCAAAGGTAATGTTTTGTGAGATCTTCACTTTCTGTATTCGTTTTTCTTGCTTCCATGAGGGGCAAGTATTTGAATAGGATGATGGGCTCCCTTGCAGTTCATGCAACATGGGTCAGCACTACAGGTGGTACTTTCATGGCACAAAGACTAGGCATGATATCTTAGAATGGCCAAACTGTTGACATTGATAACAATGCAATGGACTTGGTATGTACTGGGCATCGTAAGTATCCAGCAATCACAAAAAAAAAGCAATTCAGGCAAGTTAAATGTCAAAATGATATTTTTTGTTGTAATCTCTTGTCCATCTCAATGTACACTAATGCGTTTGGCTGCCACACCTTGGGCAGATAGAAACTTCCATTGTTAATCAGTTAGCTCAGAGAGGAGATCTTGTTCAGATATTACTCCACATGAAAAGTTCAATGTGAAGTGTGAGGAAACAGAGGTTGGAATGTCCTCTAGAATCCCAAGCTGTAGGAATTTCTCAGATTGCTTTTCAGATGCAGATTCAACAACCAAATCATCTGATCATAATTTTTGAATTTTTCAGGGATTTCCAATGACAGACTCAATCAATTCTTGTATCAGGAATGGGAAAAGAATTCTCAAAGCAAGCTCAGTTTTTGAATGCAAAACAGGTGGAAATGTGGCTTAACAGGAGCACCATGGTCAATATGTGGTTGTTTTGTAATTAAAGCATCCATGATGTTAAGGAAGTTTCAGCTCCTGGTGACCCCATCCACCACCAAGCCTGAGGGGATGCCGTATAGATGTGCATACACAACACCTACTGATGCACCAGGGTTTCTTATACCCTCACAATATAGCCAGGCAGAAGGCTAATCTGTCCGGACTATACTGCTTGGTTGACTCCAAGCCAAGGTCTCGAAGGACTCGACGACCAGCCAATTGACTCGAATGGAGCCTGATTTGAGTGATCTGTTTATTTGAAGTGGAAACCAAAGCATTGTGTTGGGGACAATGTGTTGCCCCTCAACTGCCAGGATGCTCCTTTCTAGCATATGGATATTCACACATAAAAACACATGGATGACAAATGCCAACAATGCCAACTTATAAATGAAGAAACAAAAACCACAAAGAACAAAACCAACACCTCAAACAATACTAGACAGCACTATACATAGCTCAGGCCATGAGGCACACTCCACAAACAATTGCCCAGTGTGGAAGGAGAGAATGTTGGAAGATTATACACTTGAAAGTAATAAATAGATTCTGTGTTAGATTAGCTCAAAAGTACTTATTGTTAGGTATTTAGGACCTATCTTCTTAGATGGATAAACCAAATAAATAACCATAAAAAAGATTTCCAATTTTGTCTCAGAGAGAGAACTTTCTTGGAATCCAGTAAAAATGATCGTAATTTGAATAGAATAAAGCCCAGACTCCACATTACCGGAATCTGCGACGTAATCATAAACCTGAAAGCCAAACTGATGAAACTTTCAGTTTTGGAACGTTCAGCTGGACAGAAACAAGACTGAAAGCAGAGTTAAAAATTATTTAACTTTTCCGTTTTCGTTCCGCACTTCTGTCGTGTTGCAGTCAATAAAAATGCAAGGATTTGTGACGCGTAGTCACGTGTAGTTTGATTGTCGTAATGGCGGAAAGTATAGCGAAAAGGACGAGGAAAGAAATAGATTTGGAATTATTCGTCGAAGAAGTTAGAAAATACAGATGTCTGTACGACAAAAAATGTAAATAATTCAAAGATTATTAACAATTTCAATGTTAATAAATGCAGAGAAAGCATGGCAAAATCTGCAGTGTCGTCCATGTTTGACTCTTTACGACAATTACAGAACTGATCAACAGATGGCGCATTTCCACGTAAGCATCAAGGTAAAACGAAAACAGAACTGAAATGAAAACGCTGTATGTTTCAGTTCTGTTTCTGAGTTTTTATTTTCAGGTAATGTGGAATCCAGGCTTTATCTCCGTTCAGGTTATCTTTGTGACATTAAACAGAAATTTCTTCAAGTTCTCTGACTTTATTCTATAGATTTCAAAACAATGCTGCACAGTCTATCCAAGAGCAAGGAAAACATGGTATTAGTTTTCTAAATTAACATTGATTCAAATCCATTAGTAGTCATAAACAACATTTCTTACAGATATCGAGTCTTTTTATACTATAAATAGAAACAAACAAACTTCAGTGAATTAATTGAAGACATACCTAATAATTGTATGGTTCACTAGGAAAAAATTAAGTTTAAATCTGCTACATAAGCAGATATAAACACATTCAAACAATCAGCTTTGGAAAAACCTTGGCCAAGTACTGGCAGAGAAAGGTCAGAAGAAACTGTCTTTTTTATCTTCATGATACAAGAAAAAATTTTTAAGATTATTCTGCACTATGCTTATATAATCCAGGCCTGACACTGTCAGATATGGGCTATCAACTGGTTGTTCTCAAAAATTAAAGATGGTGCCAAAGTTCAAACTGCTGTACAAGAATAGATTAATAATAAAGTGATAAATTAGTCTAATGTTTCAGGCTAGGAATGCAAAAGTACCATTTTTTGAAATGTTTATTCTCTTTCCCAGTTTTAATGTGACTAAACCAAGATGAAAACTTTGTGTGGTTTACTGAAATATATGAGGGTTGATTGATGAAGTATGAAGTAATCAGCTAAAAAGTTCTATTTTTAACAAAAAAGCCATCATTGCAAGTACACTCAAGTGTAAAAAATAAGCAGCAGACAATAAAAATACCTAGGATATAGTCAAATGTCCTTGATGTATAAACTGCAACAGTTTGTTGGCACCTTACAGTAACAGTGATGTCACAGGCAGACCAGATTCAAAGAAAAAGTTTCATGTCAGGAGGTGGATGTCTAAGAGTTCCCCAGGAGGTGGTGTCTAAGAGTTACTACCCCCTCACAACTAGATCATTTGGGAAGTCGAGAGACCATAACATATTGGGAATCTATCAACTCCTGTGTACGGAAGAGCCCTTA
>NW_027122627.1:0-36047 GCF_030686945.1 Centruroides vittatus | reverse complement strand
CCTATTTGCAAGGTAAAAATATTTTCATTTTTCTTAAGAAAAATATTACTAATATTTGAAATATCTTATATATATCATTATTCAATATACAGTAAAATGTCACTTATGTGGACACCTTTGGATTGTAGCTTAGCATCTGAACATAGAACAGCTTCTGGGTACATAAGTGAAGGCTATGAAAAACTTGACATTCAGAACTGTAGTGTATCAGAATGAATCCTGCTAATGCTATAAATACAGATTATAAAAGTAAATAAAAATGATTAATAAAAAATTCACATGATACTGCACATTTTTTAAAATATATAGTAATTCTATTAAAGGTTAATCATCGACTTGTGTACTGGTGTAATCAAATAATTCACTCCCAACAACCTTTGAAAAAACCAGTAATAGTTAATTGAAAACAAACGTTTTCGACCGTTAACTCGGTCTTCCTCAGGTTATAACTATTGAGATTCGTTACAACTTCAAAACTCTTTCAGAACGTATTCAAACAACAAAGTTGTTGAATACGTTCTTGAAAGAGTTTTGAAGTTGTAACGAATCTCAATAGTTATAAACCTGAGGAAGACCGAGTTAACGGTCGAAAACGTTTGTTTTCAAAATTAACTATTTACTGGTTTTTTGTGTATACCAAGGCTTGATTGGGATTTGTCCAAGATTCATATTACAGAAAGTTCTGAGCACTTAGTCTATTCAGGGTTAGATGCACCAGGTACAGGAGGGTCTAATGATGTGTTCACTTGTTTATAATCGATCAGCGCAAAGCGCAACCGTCAATCTCGTAACGGTCAACTCTTTGATAACAGGTGCGTGTCTGGGAATTGTAATGGATAAGTTAGGGCGGCGCTGATCGATTATAAACAAGTGAACACATCATTAGACCCTCCTGTACATGGTGATATAATTAAAGACTAAGTGCTCAGAACTTTCTGTAAAAAGAATATTGGACAAATCTCAATCAAATTTGGTATACACATTTGTTCTGAGTATATTGTTTCAATTTTTGGGGGGAAAATTCACTTCAAAATTCAGCCACTAGGATGAAATTTGATGTCGTCGTCCCCTTAATGTGCTTTTTCTCGCACATTTCTTTACAAAATTCTGGAAAGAAATAGTAACATTTCATTATTTATGTTGCTTGCTATGTTCAATTAGATTGTTTTCTGGTGTCATACTGAAAAAATTACATTAGTAAATAATTTCTGCTTGTCTTATTAAATTGTGAAATTTTGTCCATGAAATTTTGAAATAAAAATCAAAATTTCATGGACAAAATTTCACAATTTACTGCATGTTTACTGCATGAATGTACAGTAAAATTTGTCTAAAATGGACTCTCTACAAAATGGAAATCTGTCTAAATGGAAAATAAATCCCAGAGTAGGATAATTTGATATGTAAAATACCATTACGAGCTGAAAAACTCTAATATGACAATGAAAGAACTTTTGAATACCAATTGCATATCATACATCAAAAAATTTCACTTTACTTGGGTTACTACTACTAAATTTTAAATCAGTTAATGATATAACTTTTAGGCTCATTATTTGTTAATGAGTGCCACATTCTATCATTCGTTTTCTTTGTTAAGACTTCAGTTTTATTATCTGGAAAATAGCAATGATAATGCAATGCCACTGTTTCTCCCCAACTCAAGAGGAACTCTAATCTCACAGGAGTAACAAAATATTTTAAAATCACCCATACTGAAAAAGTAAGTTGATAAAACATAAAATTAGTTTAATGTATTTTCATTGTTTTATTCTTTTGTAAAAATTATCATATAGTTACAATGAATTTTAGAATGAAATGCTTCTTCCATTCCACCCGTATTAGCTAGATAAAAAAAAAAGCAACCATGTTACTTACCAAAATTGTTAGGACTTGTGAATTTTGACTAGTAAATGATATTCATAAATAGGGTAATTAAAACATATTTACTAAGTATCAGTTCTTACATAGAGTTTTTACTTTGTATACCATGTATGCATTGTGGACATTTTCAACATGTCTATTTATTAAGAAACTTGCATTAGAGGAAATTTACATTAGATAAGAAGCTTAAGAAGGAATAGCTAGATATGAGTTACAACATTTTCTAACTTTATCTGGATTAATAAAAACATAAACTGCTATAAAACGGAAAAATCTGTCAAATGGAAATTTTGGCTTGTACATTCTGTTTTAGACAGGTTTCACTATATATTTCATAATTAATATGTATTTTTCATATTATTTATTTTTAGGCACCCATGAATCACTTGGTTTTGAAAGATCTTTTAGATCCTATACGTTCCTTGTATGAAGACGTAAAACGGAAGGCTCTTATGAGGCTAGAATATGAAGGTTTGCATAAAGCCGAAGCTATCACTACCCCGGGTGCAAGGTTCTATAGTGATCCAGCTGGTTTTTCTATGGAACGTTATGCTTATTATGTATGCTATAAATGTAAAAAGGTAAGAATTTAAATCAGAAATAAACAGTAAATAAATGTTCAAGTAAACACAGATAAAATTACATTCATATGCAGAGCAGTTTTGATTTCTTCCGTGTTAGAATTAATGATTTTTTTAATTAGTTAGTTAATTTTGTGTGTGAAGGAGAGGTACTGTACATTAAAGTCACTAAAAAGTGACTTTAAAGCACCTCCCCTTAACAATCCCACATTTATATTGTCAAATTTTAATGTTCTATGCCAAAGCAAAAGTTGAACCCACAAATTAGAAACAATGCCTTAACACATTCATTTATAGATCAATTCATAGAATGTTCTTAGACTATTTTTAAATTATAACATATAATGAAGATAGATTTTGTAAAGTTTTCAAAATCTATTTTTGATTTGTACTTAACACTTTATATATAAAATGATGCAAAATGTAAAAATTATTTATTTATTATTAAATTATATACTATATATGTCCTGTTGATCTTACTTTCCCAGCTGTTGTTTGTACATAACAAAGGAAAGTATTGGAATCATGTCAAATTTGACCTTCAGTTTTTTCAAATCTCCATGTTTTGAGACCTCCTGAATCCAAAAAAGTTTTGCGTGTGTGTGTGTGTGTGTTATATTCATCCCTCCTACTTATTATCTCAGGATAGGGTGAATATAAAGAAATGAAATTTGGCATGGTAGCTTATATATAAGGGGCATTGATGCTATTAAAATTTTGGTTGTGAAAGGTCAACGGGATGGAGAGATAGAGGTGATCACATGTCATATCTTGCAAGGGTTTTACTTAAAGATTTTACTTGGTGTTAGCATTTACAGTGTTTTATAAAACTCATCTCTACCCTCAAAATGAAGTCTTTTACTATTTTATAATAATTAAAAATATATAAAGTTTTTATAATAAAACCTCATAACAGATGGTGCTACATACAATTTTAGTTATCTTGATTAATAATACAAAAGTTATTTTTAAAATAAAATCTCATAAAAGCCAGGAAAGTTATGCAACTCGGTAGATTGTTTTTTAATGTAAAAAAATAAAGACAATTTTGAAATTGATTCATTTATAATTTTGGACATAGTTTACTGTATAATTACATATTTGAGTCAATATAAAATAAAGAATTTATACTTTATATTTTTATTGGCTTTTAGGTTTTAATACTTGTTGTAATAAGCCAACAACTACCGGATTTATCGGACTATTATATTGCGATTATTTTAAATTAATTACTAAATAATTTGTCACTAGAGGGAGGTGTTAGGCAACATCTCTTATTAGATTTAATAATTATAATTAAACTAAATAATTTAGAAAATTCTGAAAGAAAAGCTGGCAGTTGTGGGTTTATGTCCTGCTCCAGGCCAATTCTTTTCTTCCAGAATTTTCTCTATTATTTAATTTAATTATAATTATTAAATCTAATAGGAGATGGTACCTAATGCCTCCCACTAGAGACAGATTATTTAGTAATTAATTTTAAATAATTGTGATATAATAGACCGATATAATCCAAAAGTTGCTAGCAATTACGTGTACATCGGGTTTGTAGATGGTTTATGTAAATGCTTGTTGTATTCAAAATTAAAATTGTTGTTATTATCATCACAATATACAGTACTTGTATGTCAATGAAAAAAGATAATGAGTTTTGTTTTTCTTTCTAGGCTTATTATGGAGGAGAAGTTCGATGTGATGCAGAAGCTGGAATTGGTGAAGATTATGATCCAACAGAATTGGTTTGTGGTGCCTGCTCTGATATATCAAGAGCACAGGTAATTAAAAACAATAATTTTTTCACAGTGTTTCGATATATTACTTATGTTTAATTAAGCTGATTATTTGCATGAAATATTTAAATATTGTGTTTAGTAGTATTTTTAATTTATGAATAAATTTTAAAAAAGGAATAATTTTAAATACCTTAGATTACCATAAATACCAACAAAGGAAATAAGATTGTGATTTCTAATTCATTTGCCAGACTTATACTTAGAAATTTTAGTAATAATTATTATTTAAAATGTTTTAATCAATTCCAGATGTGTCCAAAACACGGTACAGATTTTCTGGAATACAAATGTCGCTACTGCTGTTCTGTTGCAGTGTTCTTCTGTTTTGGAACTACTCATTTTTGTAATGCCTGTCATGATGATTTTCAGCGGGTTACAAACATACCAAAACACGAACTTCCACATTGTCCTGCAGGTCTGTAATTTTTTGTCTTTTCTTTATTAACATAGAATAAGTTTTTGTTATTTCAAACTGTGCCTATATTCTTTGTGTATGGTTTTAAAACCGTGGTGAAGTATCGATCGAAGACGACAAACTATTTGATCTCGAAACATGTTTTGATCGATGTATTGACCGGCGTAAAGGATTTGAATAAAAACATATTGAGTAGTCTAGTGTCTTCAATCGACACTTCAGTGTGATTTATGAATGTATACAAAATGTAACTGTCAAATTAAACTTGACATTAATCTACATGGATTTTTCAAAATATCCGATTTGTTCATGATTTTTGTCTTTGCTGTATATGTTTGTCAGAAATCTTAAAGCTTACTTGTTAAATTCTGTTTTAGAATTGTTTATTTTTTTAATCATATACTTTTAAAACAAATTACTATATTTTCTCAATTGTAAAATACACTTCATTTTTAACTCATTTTAACTTGTTCAAAGCAGAGGTATCTTTGAATTGATTACATGCTACGTTCGCAGACCTTGTCTATTATTGATGTGTAACATATCACATTTTTGGCAATAGTATTCAATAGTCACATTAATTTAAATCAGCTTTGCTTATTAATGTGAGGAATGTCATTTGTATTATCTCTCTCTGGTGCACTTGAAACATTTTGTTGTCACTTTTATTTATAACAAAATGAGTTATATGACATATGTTATAATTTAAAATAGCATTTGTAAAGTATATAAAAATTCTCTTTAAAAATTATTTTTAATACTAATATCTTTAGTACTTGATTGCTTGCTGTTCTCTCAGTTAGTTGTATGTTCTTCGGAACTTAGCATAAAGTTGTTATTGAGAACAAATCATACAGGAACACTCCTTTTTTTTAGATTTATTTTCTAAATTAGTTGTAAATTATGAAAAATAAATCAACTTTTTCATCAAAAGGAATGTCTCTGTATGGTTTGTTCTCAATAGCAACTTTATATAAATTCCAAAGAACATACAACTAGTATCTTTTTCTTGTTATTGTGCTGAATGCATTAAACATGTCTTAAAATTTATACCAAATTTAGATTGTTTGAAACACTCATTTCACAACAGTTGTTTAACTTATGGGTAAAATCTAATGAGTTGAATGAGAATGATGTCATCATTATTCTTTCCTTCAATGACCATTTTCAACCGATTCATTTACAACAGAGTCTATGTTTCTAAAACTGAAGTTACGAATGTTGCTAGTGCAGTCTTATGCAAAATATTTTTTAGATTGCTTGAGATTTGCAGTTACAGTAGCACTAGCAGAAATTTAAATTTGCCTACTGGAAAGCTTTCAGTTAATTGACATTTTGGTTGATCGATATTCGGATAATCAATGCTCTACTGTACTTGTATCATTCAACTTTTAATCCACTTTATACATTTGAGTGAATTTAGAAACATCAGTATAGCTGATCTCCATTTTTTTATTATGTAAATTAACTCTTTCCTTTATGAATTTTGTTAAAATTTTGTCTGGTAAAGCAGCTTTAATACAGCCACACAAGCAAACCAGTTACTGATGGTGCATTTTTTAATAAATAAACTTTGAAACAATTTCACGGAATAAGAACTAGTATTAAATCTCTTTTTGTGGCAAGAACTTTTCTAACCACCTGATGTATTAATGAATAGATATTTTTATGTTTTGTTAATTCAAGCAGATGTATTTATTTCTAATTTATTATCTTCAAACTTAATTTTGTTAGTTGTAAGACCCATTTAATATATCCTACAAGTCAAGTTTGTATTAATTAAAGGTTCAATAAATGGCGTCCAAAAACAGAGTGCCGATGATTGCTAATAGTTCTTGTCCCATAAAAGTCCATTCAGGAAAGCACCATACAATGTAAAAGCACTTCTGGTATCCACAAACTGTCCTTAGCGAGGTATAATCCACCTCTCGTAGGCCAGGCGATTCATTCTTCTCGAGCCAGATGAAACAACTTCTACTTAGCAGGATGAAAGCAAACTCGATATTCCCGCCAAAACTGATCTATATATGTGCTATGGGCTGGCGGACAACCAATCAGTGCTCTTTTGGTAGTTCTCTATCTGGTCCGTTGCACGTTCAAATCTAAACAGATCATGGAATGTTCTCTTGTGAACAATTGGTCCAAATCTGACCAATCCTAACAAGCCACGATTCTGCCACAACACTGCACAATAACAACACAAAAATAGGCTACTATGCAGTAATTTCGATCTTACTGAAAAAGGATTGTCCATGTTAATGGAAAGGAGGAGTGGGGGACAAAAAATTGTCTAGATGGACTGTTTTTCTGTGGCATTCAAATTTGTTTGTCATGTGAATAAACTATGGAAACTATATGCAAGTATTTTTTAAAGTCAGTTCTGCAATATTAAGGTATCTATGAACTGTTGTAAACATTATTAAAGGGAAAATGATTGCCAAAAATACATCATTGTACACAATATGGACGGGGGTCAACAGTGGCCCTGCACAAATCCCATACTAGTGCATTATTAAACTAAATTTTCCTCCTCAGAAATCTCTTCTGCATGTCCTGAAATGTCAGCATACAGAATTTCATTGTATTTGGACTGCTACATATCCCTAAACACAGTGTGTTGAATAGGGATACTTTATGATCATCCTGAATATCTTTAATTTAGTTGTTAAAAGGTAAAAATTTTGTTTTTTAAGAAACAATAATGTAATTTCTTTCCACGGATCAATTCTTTTCTTCCAGATGGTTCTAAATTATTTAATAAATTAACTAAATTAATAATTATAATTTTAATAAGAGAAGGTACCTAATGTCTACCTCTAGTAACAAATTACTTAGTATTAATCATTAAATTAGTGGAGTTATAGCCCAATTATATAGGCAATTGTTTGGTGATGTTTGTTATTTTCATATTCAAATTAACTGATTTGCACAGATAATAAAATATTGAATAAAATAAAATTGTGGTAATTTGCTTTGGAAGTGATTTTTTACAAGGAATTTTTTTAGAAAATAGCAGTATAATCATAATTGTAGACAATTTTACAATATTCATTAGCAAATCTTCAAATGTATTGTTAATTTCTACCAATGTTAGTAAGTTCTAAACGTATGAAAAGCAAAATAAAATTGAAGATCTGCAACATTTTACAGATATTTTCAGTCTATTATTATCCCTGGGCATAAACTGAAAAGTTGTTCCATCTAAGTTGAAATTAACAACACATACCGAAGATACACTAATGAATGTTTAAGTATTAGATTTTTTCCAAGTTTTTTTAATTTTTCAGGTCCAAAAGCTAAACAGTTGGAAGGAGACGAATGCCCTCTTCACGTCACTCATCCTCCGACGGGCGAAGAATTTGCATTAGGTTGCGGAGTTTGTCGAAATGCACATACATTTTGAATCAAATTCTTTTAGCAAAGTTTTTGTACATATTGGTCAAAATTATTAAGGAAAAAATATTTACAATTACAAAGAAGAATGTACAACTTTTGATATGTACATATTATGTATGGTCTGATAAATATGTCAGCATAATTTTTAAGAGATATACAGAGATTTAATAATTTAATAAAATTATAACCCCCTCTTGTACATTACGAATTAAGTCCAAAAACAAAACGAAAAGCCAGGTAATATTTTACGCAGTATTTAGTACCTGTGTTACGATATGTATTTTAAGTATGGAAGCAGCCTAACGAGACGACATAAAATGTTTTATTTTTTAAACGCCGTTCCATTCTCTTCTATTTTAGTGATATTTGGTTGTTTATAATTCTTAAAAGCGGAGCCGACAGAACCGAAATCGACTTTTTTCAATTATAATTCCATAGGCACTGTATGCCTTTTATAAAAACTGTGATATTTTGT
This sequence comes from Centruroides vittatus, assembly GCF_030686945.1. Taxonomy (NCBI): domain Eukaryota; kingdom Metazoa; phylum Arthropoda; class Arachnida; order Scorpiones; family Buthidae; genus Centruroides; species Centruroides vittatus. The sequence continues at coordinate 27,503 of NW_027122627.1, read as the reverse complement.
TAAAGAGGAAATATTGATTTCGTTTGGAAAATTACAACCCTCACGGTCGACGATCCGAATATAGAATGTGTGTGGTATGGGTGCTCATTATTTTTATGCTATTGATTACGGCTCAATTTTAGGAGAACAATTCTGATTTAATCTCTGTCGGGAGATTAAAAACAATACTCGCACAGTTCAAAAAAGAGAGAATATTGTCATCGGTGTGTATTATATTGATGTATGAGTGCACATAATAGAATTATGTATATTAAAATTACATTTGCCATTAAATCATCTTTCATTACAAATCATTTCCTATGGCTTTATTGTATTATATTTCATTTAAATTTGGATCATAAAATTTCTCATTAATTTATATGGAAAATTGGTATTTTCTTAAATTAAAATCAATCAAATCATCTTCAAGCATGTCAAACTGAAACTGTAAATTAAAGTAAAAATTAAAATGGTATAATAATAAATTTATAATCATATCCAAACTTTTGTTAATTTTGTGAGATATTTGCAAAAATGATTTGGCAAGTAGCAAGTTCTTATGAAATCAGAAGATTAAATTTCTAAGTGAGTAGTGCCATTTTAAAATTTGTGCATTGATTTCAGTTACTTATGTCAAAACATAGAGTTTATTGGACTAAAGTGCTGCAGACATTAGTAAAAAAAATAATGCTTTAATGGTTCCATTAAAAATATTTTACATATTGATTTATAATCAATAACAAATAAGTTTTATATATTCTGACTGAAATAAAGCATAAAATATTTTATAATTTTAATTTAATTGCAAGGATATTTTTAATTTATTACATTTTAATACTTAAAATAATATTTCCATGATATAAATCATCAACAATCATAGAATGCTATTAGCAAGAGTTTGATTGTGAAGTTTAATCAAAGTTTCCATTAATTATTCCCTGAAGAATATTTAAATTTACAATGTTAAATCCTACTTTACACCGGCAACATTCTTAATTATAATTATTATTAAAAAGTTTAAAATTTTTAATAATTTATAGTAATAAAATAATTATTTAAAATATACAAATAAAAAGTTAGTTATGGAATATGTGCCCATAGTTGCTAATTATTCACTTTAAAATTCATATTCCAGCTTATTTGAAGATCATTTATCACGCTTACTATGGTGATTAATTGATGCATGTAAGGTAATTTATCTATTGATGCAAAATATTCATAATGGGCTTTTATCAGAAACGTTTGAAGAAAACTTCTGAAAGGACTTATTCATTGTTCCTTGGAGGAGTTTATGTTATATACGATTGTGGATCTACATTGTTTACGTAAGTAAAACTTCTTGTTTAATTGAAGGATAATAATTAATGTCATGTGTGATAAAATTAGTTGTGACATTTCATGAGATAATAACTAAATAGAAGTTATGATTTCATGAAATGTTTTTAAAGTATAGTTTCAACAATAAAGTGGAAAACAGGGAAGACACATAATTTCATTGAATTTGTGTCAACTATAAACTATTGTCAGTCATAGAAAAACATTAAGCAAGTAAACAAACGGAAAGCTTCTCTCCCAGTGATGTAAAGACTTCCGATTGGCAGAAGAGGATCGGAGAGAACGACAGAGAAGGAGGCTTGGAGAGGATGGCCCTGGCATCTTAGATACTTGGTAAGCCTGCCAAGCATAGAGACATTATACTCTGGGTATGGTTAAGACCCAAGATCAGACAAAGAGTGCAGACAGCCAATTCAGTCTAGAATTTTTCCAGGAGACATCCGATTCTCAAAAGTCATTTCACATTGTTCCAGATCATCCCAGAGCATTAGTGTACCTCACTTTACATGCTGTGATATGCTAATTGTTGCACATTTCTTTGTAAATAAATTATATATACAGAACTAACTTGAAGTCGGAGGTCTGGTTCAAACAAATCTCCATTTGAACACCTGAAGCTGTGCTTAATCAAGTAAATAGTTTGAGTAGATAGTCTGAGTGAAGCTTACACTGTGTTGATAATTGAGTTTTGCTCTCAAATAAAATATTCACTTTCGCTCTCCCTCTCTCAAAAGTTCATATGGAGGAATACAATATTACATTTAGCCATTTTAATATTATTTCTACGTTGTTAATCGTGCAGGTAATCAAACATATCGAACTTTGTTAGTTTCGTTAACTGTGTGGCTAAACGCCATTATTGTACTGTATAGTTATATTTTATATTATATTAGAATATATATTTTCCTTCCTTCTTCCTAGTACTATTATCTTTACTTCTTGGTATTTTCTCCTGACCGGTGCATAATGGCTCAACAGCAGGTGGTCCCTTAGGACAACGAACGGTATGCGGCCCTTAGGCTATAACGGGAACAGAGTGGTCATTCTTTGACGAAGACTCGAGAAGGAAAGACGCGCCAGAGGCGGCTCTCCACCACGTTTTTGGGACCACGTGGAGAGGACAAAGAAGTACGAGGGAACGTAGAAAAATCCGGATTGAAAGGAGAGAAGTTCGAGAATATTTTTTGTCCCCGTCCGTCAAGGAACTTACGTTTTAGTGACGAAGTTAATCGTTCACGATAAAGAAGAGATCCACCAACCATTGTATATAACGCACCGTGATAACGCCGTAATATTTGGGTACCCTTTTCTCTTTCAGTCTATCCTTTACTTTATTCATCTTCATTTTCCCATTATCTTAATTTAGTTATAATTAGTTATAAGTTTAGTTATAAGGTGTATATATATGTATATTTACTTGTCGGGGAGAGATATTTTTTTTTGTATAGCTGGCATCCTACAAGTTCCTGTATTTTTATCACGCAAATTAAAGATTCTGTTTTTTGAAAATCCCAGTTTCTTTGTACTCGGTATTCGCATAACTCACAACTGCCATCAACATCCGTCGTAATACCAGACTTATTATATACAGAATAGGAAATATCACTCATTTAGGAAATCAATATTTATTAGTTTATATTATCTGGAGAATGCATTTTGGGCATTCTTGTCCCTCATCAGCTCCTATACAAGTTAATGTGTAACTTGTATAGGAGCTGATGAGGGACAAGAAGATCCAAAATGCATTCCTCAGATAATATAAACCAATAAATGTTGATTTCCTATTCTGTGCATAATAAGTCTGGCGCTATTCTATTCTATTATATATTCATAATGATAACTTTGTTATCATTGTGAATATATAATAGAATTTCTTGAGAAGAGCAAGAGCGAGATTTAAATATGACAGCTGGGAAATATACATTTTAATTATGTTTTAATAATTACTACAGATTTCTTTTTTATTTATTCTTTTCAAGAAATAAATGTAAGAAGTTAGCATGAGAAACAACTTGGCACTCGAAACAATTTAATATGTGTTAAGAGAGAATTATATATTTAGAATGCAAGGTGAGTTTGTAAGTATTTGTATTTGTATTCTAATTCTCTAAACAATTTATATTATGAAATAAAATTAATAATAAGGAAAGATACTATTTCAATGTAATTAAAGTAATTAATTCCTGTGCAGAGCTGCATTTAGGCTCACCTGGTGCCTTGTGCTTTAATGTAATTGAATAACAGTCAATGTCACATTTGGTTACAAATTATTTAAATATATTAAAATTGCCTTACTGTCCTTATTTCTAATTGTATTATTGTAATTGTCTATTCGGACCTTACTTATTAGTAGGACTTTATACCGGTGTCTAAAAATTTTTGGCACAATGACAGTTCAGAGAAAATAAAGTTTTATTAAAATTCACCTGTAGTAGTAATTTTTTCAGAAAAAATTACTACTACAGGTGAATTTGAGTTGTAATATTAAATAGCAAATTGATACAAAGCACGAGTGTTTGATAATGTTAACTTAAGTGTAAATTTAAACAAGCAGGAATTTAAAAATGAAAAATATTTATTAAATTGTTATTGTTAAATCGTTTTCGTATTTAGCCCTTCTCAATAAGGACGATGCAGTGCTCGACGACTTCTACGGGGTCTCCTCGTCGGTCCGTATCCCAAGCGAGCTCTTCGAGAACACATTCTTCCACCTCCTCGAAGCCATCCTCTCGGTGATCGGTTTGCGGCACTAAGTCCCGGCAGATTCGTCCTTTTCGGTGTTATCTTAATTCGTCTTCCTCTGAAAAGCGATTCGTCTAATGCCATAGCACTCTCGACGGATTCTTTCTCGGCAAATTCAACGTAGGCAAAGCCTTTCGGTTTACCCGGGTGCTTATGACATAAAATCGTCACGCGATGTATCGAGCCACAGTCGCGGAAATGAAGTTCCAATTCTTTAGCACTGGCTCCGTAGTCGACGTTGCCCACGAAAATTGATCTTCCGTCGGCTTCGACTTTTTCCCGAAGTGACGGGTAACTTGGTGGAGTAAATTGCTGGCGAATTTCTCTGGTCTTCGCAGATGAATCTTCGACCGTAACTAGCGGTGGTTTATCGTTATGTTCGTTATTTCTCGAGTCTGCCATTTTGTTAAAATGTTCTCGTTGTCGAACTGCTGTCTAACGAGGCAGAGGGATCTAAACGTATGCGACGTTTATATAAGCTACGAGCGGGTTCGTATTGGTTGATTGCAGTAGAAAGGCACCAATAGGAAACAGTTAAGAAGCGGTTTCGATCCATCGCAAACAATTGAGAGGTTCCTACTTGTCGAAGTACGCCTTTAATCACTTTAAAAAACAAATAATGAAGTATTTTGGTATTTTTTAACGAAAGATGTATTTATAAAATCGTTTTAGGCGTTGATCGTTGATTATTGAATTAATTAATGCTCATTAGACAAGGTGACATCGAGAAACAGAGATGTTTATCGACGTAGTTATCCTAGACGAGCAGTTTGAGCAGTAATGCGCCACAAATGAAAGATTATATATGATTTATTGTTGAGAAAAGAAAAAAAATATGACGAAAAGTGCAGATAGAAAAGAGAAATGTAATAAAGAAAAGAAACTAAACTAAAAAATAAGAATAATAAAGTAAAATCAGTTCGCATTTAAGCGGGAAAAGTCTTGTATAAAATGGAGTCGATGGTTAAAAGCAGCCGTGTTTGAGATTTTCTCCTGAGGGAACTGCGTCTGAAACATAACGTGGGTGAGTTGCTGGACACGACTAAAAACCATATATTTGAAAAAGTTACATAAAAGTTGAAAATTTCTGATGGGATGAAGTCGTCCAATCTTGAGCAGGGTCAGTAGCTCGCATCCGGTCCACATCAGACTGGATCCTGGTGTGACATCTCCCGCTACGTTGACCCCCTCCGGAAAAACCGAACCGCCGGAGCGAAAGACAAAATTTTGTCTCCGCCAACCGTTAGGCCTACACGACATTAGTGTTGACATATTTTCGGAAGATCCCTAAAGTATATCAAAAAATTGCTAAATTTTCTTTTTTGCTACTATCCCAATTAAGCGTTTAAATTATGTATGTTTATTAGTTTGGCTTCCTTCTTTGAGATTTGGCCCAAAAAGGCGGCTGCATCAATTAAACGGAATCGACTGTATTTTAGTACAAAAACGAAATCAAAAAGTCCACACCGCCCGCATTGTTCCAGAAGCTTCCCTTTATTAAAGTTAGGCCATGGAAGAGCTAGGTAATCTTTCTCTTAGAACTCTGATAACTTTTCCGTATTTCGACCGAAATTCACCAAACTCCGCAAAAATATCAAGCAACTGTGTGGCTTCATATTCGACAAAACAGCACCCAAATATGTCAAAATACTTTTTTGTTATTAAGCGTCAGAGGCGAAAATCGACGCTTTTATTTTTGAAAAATATAATTAACTCAGAAAAGATATATTCAAAAAAGTAATTTATGCACACACCAGGATTCTACTGAGCATTTCAACAAGAAAATCATCTAATCTAACGAGGGAATTTTTTAAAAAGCTGACAAAAAGTGAAAATGTTACCCCAGTAGCAGTGGCTTAGCTAGGGTGGGGCAAGTAGGGCACGTGCCCCGGGCGCCTTTCAAAGGGGCGCGCAAAATCGCCAATTATTAAATTTAAAAATCAAAATAAATCAATTCATATCAAACAATCTCGTCCTCGACTCACGAGCTTCGCGAATGAGCGAGAGGGAATGAGGGTGCGCGCAGGCGGTGCACTCGCTCGTTCGAATTCGACACCTCTCGCGCAGTTGTTTATTTTGTTTACATGCGATTTGTGATTCTGATTTAAATACTCCCGAGTGAGCGAGCGAGCGTTATTGAAGCCACTTGATTTGTTATCTAATTGTCAGTGTCGGCATAGAATCGTCTGGACGTACGATTCCCGCCTTTTCTTGTTTCTTTTTATTTTATTTCAAATTAGTCGACGCTGCAGAAGTAGGTTGGAAAACGACCAGTAGTTTTGAATCAACGATCGCTGATTGGCCGTGGATCATCGGACCATAGCCGGACCTACGACAGAGCTGGGTAGCGCTGATTGGTTAATCAAACTTAACTTCAATCCGTATAAAAGGTTAGAGTTTTGGCGAGAAAAGGGGAGTTGGCCAAACGGACTGTTTTATTTAGTGTATCTGTTTTTTTATATTAAGATAATTTACGAAGGGGCGCAACTTTGATGCGTACCCTAGGCGCCATTTTCGATTGCTACGCCCCCGCCCAGTAGCTTGACTAAGAAAGAGGAGGAAAAAAAAAAGAAAGAAAATGAGACAGACTAGGTTAAATTGTGGCCATTCAGAATTAGTGTTGTATATGCTGTAAATAGCATATAATTCTTGTTTTTATCTTAGATCAAGTCAATTAAATTCCACAGCGATTATCAGTGGCGTGCCGTCATTGGAAGCGGTGGAAGCGCCGCTTCCCTCGTATTTTCTAAAATATGAATTCATATTGGGTGATTATTTTCATATTTGAACGTACTGTACTTTGAATTAATTAAAATTAATATTTTATTATAACCACATTATGTATCTTATTACAAATTTCTATACTACACGTGAAAAAAACAACAAGATTGCTATTGTGTATTCGAATATCAGTGGCGGAATGGAAGCGCCGTATTATCAAAACCGGGTCAGCTTCCAAGCAGCCAGATTATAGGCATTTGTGCATGCGCTTTACAGAGCACCTACCTCACCCGGTTTAGCTTGTGGAAGCTACACACGCATAACGCTTCCAACTATTCTATCCCTTAGCCACTGGGTAGGGAGCTATATGACTAAGTGAATTGTTTAAGATTTAAAAGTAAAGAGTATTCAATGTTATTTTTATTTACGTTTCTTTGCAAAGTTATATTTAATTATAATTTTCTTTTAATTATACTGTAATTATATTGATAGATTTTCAGACAAAATCTTTAGAATTTTTATTACTTTTTAGATGTTAATAATTTTAATATTACGAAAAACAATTTTTCCAAACGTGTTTTAATTCTTTAAATTAAGTAAATTTTATGGGAAATTTTTTGCTTATCCTAAATTACGTGGCGAATCGCAATATTTTTATTCGTGTCCGGACTATATCGACGAGTAACTCTTAGACATAAAAAGTATTATAATTAATGACGATCCGAACAAAGACGTATTAAAAGAATTATACGATTTAATATTATTAATTTTTACGGTACCATCTACCGGTGGGTCTGTCGAGCGCAGTTTTTCGACCACGAAGGGAATTCATACATTGGCCAGGAACACACTGTCAGTCGGAGGAAAGATTGTGGTCGCTAGCGTCGCTTTCGATAGAAAAAGAACTTTTAAATACAGTGGTGCCTCGTATAACGTACGCCTCGAATAACGGACTGGCTGCGATCAACGGACTTTCCGACATAATTGGTGACTGCTCCATGGGTGCGTTCTTTAATAGCGGTCGTTCTGCGTCTCCGCTACTACGGGAGTGCGCTGCTGTTTGTAGGCATTTAGGAACGACGGTGAAAGAAAGAGAGATGGCGGTGCCCGCACTATCGATAGTATCGTGATGGAGGAATCTGTTATTCTAAAATAAGAGCTTTAAAAGGCAAAAGAAGGGTCCCAATTGTAAAATTTAACCATAAAATGGATTATTTGTTGAAAGAGCATTCAAAATAGCCTCGAAAAAAAAAAATTCGTAAACACATCACCGCGTGCGCTAACTCGCGCTTTCACAATTTCTAAATTCTCATTCATAAAATCACATAATGAACCCGGAAACGAAACTATCTGAGCCATGGAGGACGCCATGTTGCTTTCCACTGTAAACTTTTTTTTTGTAACTCTTTCCGCCCTGTGGGCACTAAGAGGGCCTCTTATAGCTAGCCCATTATGGGTTCGGCCAGGCCCACAATGGGGCGGCTGGGTGGTGAGGGACGGGGACCGACATATCCGGACGGACCACCCCCGAAAAATTCCTGGGGATTTTTCGACCCGTCCGGATTCGATCCCGGGTCCCCCAGGGCGGCAGGCTACTAACCTTGACCGCTCGGCCATCCGGCCGCCTCCACCGTAAACTGCTGCTACAAGCGGCTGTTTTTGCCGTTCGACGGCGCGCACTCCCACCGGAATTTAGGAACGCGTTCCGCAGGAATTTTTAAACGAATGTCGCTCGCGCAGAGTTACGCGGTGGAATAAAAGAACGCACCCCTTGTTCATTTTTTTATGATACAGCACGGTTATTTTATGCTGCGGAACGAATTAGATGTTTTAACATGTATTTCTAAGGGAAAATGCGTTTCGTATAACGGACGTTTCACTTAATTCGTTCCAGGTGCACGTTCGTTAAGTACGTTATATGAGGCACCACTGTACGTTGATGGAGTCGACGATCGGCGACTTTTATCATAAAGTAATGAATTTGCTATTGACTTTGCGGAAAAATCGCCGAATGGAGTTGTTTTTTTTTAAATTTTTTATAAACTAAGTTTTTCTATCATTGTTTGTATCGTATCAAATACAAATAATACATACATAATATTGTATTTTAGAACTAAAATACATGAATTGTTTATTTTTGTCATTTCCAGTATTTGTTTAAAACTTTTATGGAAATGTGAGGTTCCGGACAGGTCCGACCCGTCACGAAAGCGAAAAAACGGTTAATTTAGAGAAAAATTTATTAGTTTAACAGAACACAGGTAAAAGTCTTTGATATAAACAATGGGTGTTCAACTACAAAACTGCCAGGCAGAAACCGTAAATCGCGGAAGGAAGTCGTCCTACGATCGGTGGAAGATCGAATTCCTCTTCGATTTTCACTTTTCTCGCGCGCTCCGGGTAAGAGTCTCGTTACGCTTAGTAACGAGGGCCCAACCATTCGGGAAGCGTGATTGAGGGAGAACGACCAATTAAATGGACGAAAGAAAGAACGGAGATTGATATAATATCCGACAATCGAGGACACTTGGCACTCGGTTAACGTTCCGAATAACCGAAACGCCGTGTGTCGACGCGCAAAAAAAAAAAAAAAAATTTCTCGTCTATTGTGCCAACCCGTAACTCGTGCCACTTCGGACTTCGTCCGTTGGCGTCGAGGACACGGTCTAAGTCTCCCCGTGCTTTACAGACTCGTCGACGCCAATGTCCCGGGGCCACCTTCGATCTGCGATCAAAGAACCACATCGACGCCCAGGATGTCCGAACGGTTGATTGTCCTAAAACTAACTATTTTGTACAGTACGTGCAGAATGAATACATTAAGTCAAAATGATCTACTGTCACTTCTCGCGTTACGACCACCTCGACTTACATTTAAAAAATTTTTCGTCGTATCAATTTTTTATAGTTTTCGTCAAATATATATCATACACACACATATCTTGCGATTGGTTGCGTCATCTTTAGTTTTGTTCTGCAGTTATACAAGCACACGCAAAGGGTAACTAAAATGGCTAACTTATGTTGTTAAGTACAGTCACTTCTCGACTTACGTCCGAAGTTGCGGAACCGAACCCCGTCGTAAGTCGAGAAGTGACTGAATAATACATACTTATAAATAATAGGCCTATATAAATTTATAATTTATCAAATTTCTATTTATTAAAATATATATAGTGTTACATGTAACAACACAAAATTCATACAAAATAAATTCATATATTGCAAGAATGCTATTATTCAACAACAATCGAATGAACAAAATGTTGAAACAAAAGTAATGAACACGAAGTACTAAACTTTAAAATTATCACGATGATCTTACCAGTGTTTTTTCAATATCGTCAGAATCTTCCTCACTAGAAGGTTTTTGTATGGTCGAAGCGGATGATGGTTTCCAAGTGTAATATTTTATCGTCGTTGCTTTTAAGTAGCTTCTTTCCTAATAACAGTGCTTCGCAGGAATCGGTAAGAACTCGATTTTGTAGTTTTTATTAAATTTAATTGTAAAAAAATATGTTCGACTGCTGCACTCGAATGAGGAAGCAATAATCTATTTACTGCCAAAGCAAATAGAATAAAAATGAATGTTTTGAAAGGTACTGGAATTGAAAGGAAAGGTATTAGGATTTCACGAATGGTACTAGGAAAATGGTGTTGGGTATCTTGGTACCGGAACAAGTAAAAAAGGTACTAGATTAGTACAAAAGTACTAGGTGGAACAGCACTGATGCCACCTTTGTAGCCTCGATTCTGTTACCCGGCATCGCCGCTACAGGCGCCTCGATCGAGTTTCGCCGTTCCTTCTACTAGCTCTATAGCAATAAACTAAGGTAACGAAAGCAATTTTTCTGTTCTTTCGTCTTGTCATTAAATAAAGTTTACTACGATCTCAAAGACAGAAGCATCGTTTGTATTTTTTTTTTTAATATTAAATAAACTTCTGTAATCGTTAACTTCGTTAACTTATCAATTAATTTTCGCCAATAAAAGAATCTTAAAAAAACGCAGGAGTAAATTTCAGATTGGGCCGCCCCAATTTTCAGATTTGGGTTCGTCACAAAATTATCCTTACAACTCTCTTTTTTCTTATTTTAGATCAAGTCCATTTGTTCTGCAACCTAAGCATATACAACACTAATTCTGAATGGCCACAATTTAACAGTCTGTCTCCATTTCCTCAGTCAAACTTCTTTTCATCCATCTTGTAGATTAGTCGGCCAGTCAGTAATTTTCTTTTGCCCCGATTGGCACACCCGACTCAATTTGGTGATGGTGACACACGCTAGCCGACCCACTCCGGAAAAACTGATTCCGTCAGGCGGAAACCTAAATTTCTTTCTCTCTGCTCGTTACGCCTCCTCGACAGTAGGTGAAAGACAGTGATAAGAATCTAATGTTATATGATATAAACACGTACGATTCAGATTGCTTGTCGTAAGACTCGCGACAACACTGCCACAGCAACTGCTGTTCTACCACTTTAAATTGCTGCATTCAATTTTGTCGTTTTATGAACGTTAATTAATTCAATAATCAACGATCAACGCCTAAAACGATTTTATAAATACATCTTTCGTTAAAAAATACCAAAATACTTCATTATTTGTTTTTTAAAGTGATTAAAGGCGTACTTCGACAAGTAGGAACCTCTCAATTGTTTGCGATGGATCGAAACCGCTTCTTAACTGTTTCCTATTGGTGCCTTTCTACTGCAATCAACCAATACGAACCCGCTCGTAGCTTATATAAACGTCGCATACGTTTAGATCCCTCTGCCTCGTTAGACAGCAGTTCGACAACGAGAATATTTTAACAAAATGGCAGACTCGAGAAATAACGAACATAACGATAAACCACCGCTAGTTACGGTCGAAGATTCATCTGCGAAGACCAGAGAAATTCGCCAGCAATTTACTCCACCAAGTTACCCGTCACTTCGGGAAAAAGTCGAAGCCGACGGAAGATCAATTTTCGTGGGCAACGTCGACTACGGAGCCAGTGCTAAAGAATTGGAACTTCATTTCCGCGACTGTGGCTCGATACATCGCGTGACGATTTTATGTCATAAGCACCCGGGTAAACCGAAAGGCTTTGCCTACGTTGAATTTGCCGAGAAAGAATCCGTCGAGAGTGCTATGGCATTAGACGAATCGCTTTTCAGAGGAAGACGAATTAAGATAACACCGAAAAGGACGAATCTGCCGGGACTTAGTGCCGCAAACCGATCACCGAGAGGATGGCTTCGAGGAGGTGGAAGAATGTGTTCTCGAAGAGCTCGCTTGGGATACGGACCGACGAGGAGACCACGTAGAAGTCGTCGAGCACTGCATCGTCCTTATTGAGAAGGGCTAAATACGAAAACGATTTAACAATAACAATTTAATAAATATTTTTCATTTTTAAATTCCTGCTTGTTTAAATTTACACTTAAATTAACATTATCAATTTGCTATTTAATATTACAACTACATCCTATAACACTTGGATATGTATTAGTTTAGCCAACTTCTGAACGAATCTTAATACATATTTTTAATAATCGAAATTCAGTAATTATTACTGAACTGCTAAAGTTGCAAATAATTTTTCTAGCCATCTATATATATATAATGTAAATATATAGTACCATATAAGTTTTATTTTTGTCCACATTTTGTGCGATTATTTTTATATTTTAACATACTTTGAATTAATTAAAATTAATATTTTATTATAACTGCATTGTTTGTTTATATTTTCGAAAATATAAGGGAAACGGCGCTTCCACAGCTTCCGTGGCCAGGCCTGCACAGTTATTCCTCAAAGGATTTCCTGAACGTGTGTGGCGGCCTTTACGTGCCGATTCTCATTTTAAAAGTTATTAATACACAAAGTCATTCCTTTTTCAGTTTTTAAGAACGTTTTTAGCGTTTGAAGGAATGTTAAACATTGAAAAAATACTTTTTTATCACGAAAATCTGATTCACAATAAATGAAAAAAAATCTTCACTGTAAATTAACGATTGCTTTTATTATTGTTAAATAAACGTTTCTTTTAACAGCCTGATTATAATAAAACTTATAGCCTATAATGATTTTGAAGTATTCTATACGAAATAACGATTTACACGTATTTTCGTTAATAGCAGAAATGAAGTAATGGATGCTTACAAGGGATTAACTGTACAGTACATAAATTACGTATCGTAGCCTTACCACAGCCTACAATAAGAAACAGCCTAGTCAAATGGGGGAAATCCCATTGAAGAGTTGTGTCCAAACGAAAATATTTTCTCCCGCTAGATGGAGCCACACAACGGACCATAACAACACACACTGATTAATGTCATATGTTCGTAAAATAAAACAGTAATTCAAACAGGATATAGCAAATTATTGATTTTTTTAATTAAGATTTTGCCCGGATTTCTGCAGAACAATCTAAAACAATAGACATGTTATCAATAATTATTTAGACGGTTAAATGCGATAATAATTAATGGGCTAGATGTACAGTACTGTACCTATTCTGGTCATATTAAGACAATTTTCAACTTTAAAAAATATTTTTATATCCTTACAATTTAGAATTACATTACACAGTATATTTTGGTGTCCATCTTTACCACACATAAACAATGGATTTTTCTCCATCCAAGGAAGAATAATCTTACATAAATTATGCATCACAGCTGGTTGCTGAATTAAAAATGGTAAGCCTGCATGAATAGCCTTCTCCAGTTGCTGCAAAAACCCAATAAACTCTACTTTTGGATATAAGAGCCCGCCTAGATCATTTAAATTTATTATGCCCGTGATAGGTGCGGGGGATTTCACTGATGCAAGTATGTCCAAACGGTCGGAACATTCAATTTTCTCTTCGGTGATACGTACTAAGTATCCGGCAATGTATGCCATTGTAGCAGATTGAATGTTTGGCTTTATAATATTGGAAGGTCTAATCTCTAGCTGTTTCAGTTGTGGCTCAATATGCTTAGTAACTTCCTTGATAGTATAGTTCTTATCCATGCATGCCTTTAAAAATAATAAATTATTATTATAATGATTACTTTATTAGGTATATTAAATTAAATTAAATTAGGTCTATTAAAGTAATTTATTAATCAAAATATAATACCTGATTTACAATAATGGACATGTCTTCATTAGGAGACATCCATTCCTCACAATCTAAGCTTTCTGCATTGCTTTCAAGGGATGCACTAATTAGTCCTGTTTTAAGAATTGTATGCAGTCCTTGCATTATGCTGCAGGCGTTTGTCTGGTCATTGAATCCAGACATGGACCGCAGTCCACTAAAAAGGTTCTCTATATCATCTGAATTGAATTTTCTGGTTAATATAAAATCAAAACCATTCTCCAACAAATACCTGATACACAGAACAGTGGATCTGGTTGTAAGACAAGCAGCTTCATAAGTTTGCTTACTGATAAATTGAACATTGGGACTGTCACAGCTATCTTTCCAGGACTGTAAATATCCCAAAAACTCATCATCCAACCAATTGAGCCTTTCATCATTAGCAGAAACAAACTGCATCACTGTTGCATTTCTGGAAAGAATGTGGTGTTGAGTATTGCTGATATTGTGAATAGCAAACCATTTTTGCATCATTTCCAAATACTCAATTGTGCCCTCGGCCTCAACAAAGTTCAAGTTCCCAAACCTGTGTCCGTGCTTCTGTAAAAACTTCAGTGCAGCAATTACATTTTGGCTGCATATGTCCACTGCACGCTTAACCTTCATCTTATCAAAATTTGTTGGATAGACATGTTTAAAAGTTAAGCATCTTACTGGTTTAATAACATGATCTCTCTGTAGGTGAAACAGGTTTTGGAGAAATACACCACTAATATGTTTTCCATGATTCACCATTACCCTACTTGGAGAAAGAAGCAATAACCAGAAATTTTTTAATATATGACATGGATCATATGATAGGAATATTGAACGATTATTATCCATTGGATGTGGAATCTTTGGAATTGGAGGGTTGACAGCACTAAGTAATTCAAATAACTTAACATTTTTACTATGGCCATCAGCAACTATCCTGAGTACTTTTAAACCTGCTGTCTCCACTGAATGGATCACATCTAAAGTTAAAGTATAAAGTTCCTGACCTTTTAAATCATTGGTAAAAAAATATGCAACAGGAATTCAAAAACTTTTTGATAATCCTGAAAAAACAAAACACAGGAGACTATTTGCTGTGACATGTTCAAGTCCAAGTTGTTTTTCCAGGCCATTCATCTTTACTGTTCCCACTACTTCGTCTGCTTGCTTGTTATACTGTTGATTAGGTTTAATGGTCATTTCATCCAAAATAAGTGAACCTAACTTTTCCACTTGTGACAACTTTTTTGCCTCCTGAGTTAATCGTTGCTTAATTAGGGAACCCACACTAACCCCAGAAACAGAGCCTATATATCTTTTCAATTGATTTTGATGGTAATGATAAAAGTGTTGATTTTGATGGTTTTGATGGTAATGATAAAAGTGGAGTTTTCCTAGCAAATGTATGTGCCCTAGAAGACTTTTTGCTCCACAGTATTTTACTGTGTTGTCACTCCAACGAGGCTTTTGTTTATTGTAAACAACCAGTTGTTCAAGTATGAAATCTGCTTTGCAGTTACCTAAAAGTACAATATAATTTTATTAGTCACTAACACAAATCTGCCAAAAAAGTTAAACAATCAATAGCAGATTACATAAAACCAATTTTGTGTTATAATGTACTATATTGATATAATAGGATATTAGGAATATTAATATGTTATCACATGAATTATTGTAACATACCTTGGGCACTGTCATTCTCTAAGCTTTCTATATGATATTTTTCAAGCTTTCCAGCTAACAATTTATTTTCTGCTTTCATTCTACGTTGTTCTTCATACAGGCGCTTGATAGTGTAATCTTGTCTCCTGCATTTCTGCTCCAAAGTTTTCAGTCTTCTCTTGTCAGACTTCAGTTTTAACATTGTATAACTTGTCCCTACAGAAACTTCTATACCAGATGCAGAACTAGATGGCCTTATGTCACAGTCTGAAAGTTCACATCTGGCTGTGGAACTAGAGAACCTGCTTTCATAGTCTAAAAAAACAGCTCCGTCCACGGGACTCATTAATGGAACTTGATCATGTACTTGTTGCTCAGATTGAACATGCTTTCGTTTGGTACCAGTACAAACTCCTTTCTTAAAACTAATCTTTTTTACTTCTCTTCTGGCTTCTTTACAAACAACCTGCTTATAGGATGGGTATTTGGGAAAAACACTTGGGACGGCATTTCGAATCAATATTCTCTTTTTCAATCCTGGTTTATAATCTGATTCTAGAAAGTGCTTACTGCAGACAACTGACCAGTCGCTTGGCTCCCAAAGTTTTGAACTGTTTTCATCTGTAAATTTTAAAAAGAGTTAACTTATACAGTAAATCTATTAGTTATACTATCTATAAATAATTTGTATGCATAAATAGATAAATTGTACAAAAATTTAAAATGCAACTGCAATATAGCCTAATCTCATTGAAGTTAGGGGTTGTGCAAAAACCGTACTTGTCCTCATTAAGGGGGAGTATATGTATTTAATTTTATTTGTATTTTAAAAAGCTGAAATTAAATGCTTTTCAAATACACACAGTGGTTTTCAGCAATGTCTTTCTACCGTTTTTGAAATATCCGAGAAATTCGATAAAAGGAAGTAATATATAAATTTTCGAGGGTTGAAATTTTCCATGTGCTTTTTTAAAGAGGTTTTATAAAAACCACAAAAGATCATAATAGGAAGGGGAAGTAAGATTTGGGAAATATGGGGACACGTGGTTTTTGCACGAACCCTTACAGCATATAATAAAATAATTGCAAAAGTGTAGCATCAATGGCAAGTAGCATAGATGTTATAAAATTATTCGTTTTTCCTACATTATTTAATTATGGAGTATTAAATAAATCTTACCTTTTCTGCTGACAGCTTTTATCCATTTTAAACGTAAACTCTCTTCCGCGGGATATTCGTGAAAACTTGTTCCATCTTTTTTTGATTTATTTGATGTACAAAACGGCACAGAGCAATGAACCATTTTAGATCAAACTTTTTAAAAATTCACCAATATCTTGATGTAAAATATTTTCGAAATTTTAATTTTTTAAATCTATTATAAGCACGTCTTTACAACAGAATTAGCATTGATCACTTGATCGAATAGTCCGGTCATCAGCGCTCCTAGTGAGGACTATGTGCAAACCGCCTCAGGAATCGACACACGTGTTCAGAGCAAATGACTAGGCTGTTTCTTATTGTAGGCTGTGGCCTTACTAAGCCTCGCGACAGAGTGACAGTTGATAGGTCTAAATCAGGGGTCGCCAAACTGATCTAAACAATAGGCACAGTGATTGAGAATTTCATATCCATGGATGTTGATTTTCTAAACTATTAATTTCCTCTGTCTTGACAGCTTCCTCCATGGGAAAAACAACAGAAATGACTATTAAATAAATATAATTTAGATTAGCGCCTAAAATAAATTTTTTTCCTAACCTGATTTTTGTAGAGACATCAATCGAGAAAAAGGATCATTATGTAGCAATTCGTGGTTTCAAAAATATTACTTTTATATATTAAATTTTGGAAATTTATGTGTTTTGGGACAAAGGAGTAGTAAACTTAACCTTTACATGTTATGTTGTTTCTAAAATTTATTAATTTGAAAAAAAACATTAAAAATTTCAATATCAAGAATGCCGATTACTTGATCACCCAGTTAATGTATGAAGAAACAAGTTGATTGATGAGTCTAAAGGATACATGCAGAATGGGAACTAATATAACAAAAAGCAATAAAAGATCAAATATGTAGTTGGCAACTTAATTAGTTTTATTTGTATATTTATATACAATTATAAACAACCATTGTGTTGTTTTATTGATCGACTCTCTTCCTTTGTCGGTGTGTAGCTTTTCTGACTTTTTTATTAAAATGTAATTTGTATTATCACTGTATGATTTAACAGTAATGGATATCTTTAATTGGAATAGCCCGGGCATATTTACTAAATATAAAACGAGCGGCGAGGTATCCGGATCGTTTATTAAATATTTAAAGATTCTCAACGAATCGAATCGCCACCGATCGCGTGATGTTATTTTATTGTTTTATAATAAAATTTTCTTATATATCGACAATTATCTGAATAAATTCTCTGACAAATTTATTGAAAAATTATAAAAATATAGTTGTTATATAATCTAGCTAACAATGAAACGAGTAAATGGAGGATGTCACACAAATCCTCAAATTCGGATTCATTTTATCTAACAAATCAATTATTAGGGAAATAAGTTGGCATCATTTAAATCTGCCAACTGGTGAAACGATTCGAGTTTTCAAATCAAATAATAAGTTAATCTATACTTTTTCTTTATGCTCTATGAATGTAGAAGGAAAGTTCATGTATAAAATTTAAATTTTCTATGTAATTCAAAACTTTATGTAAGTTATATGGTGGTACAGTACATTTGCATATAATGGAGGAATCGAGGAAAAAGATTTTAGATAAAATTAAAACATCAGATATGGGCGTAGAAGTGTCTAAATGTGTAAAAATATTAGGCACTGGGTGTTCGATGAATAAATGTGTTTTTAAAAAAATTAATTATTCCCATATAAATGGAAATGGTGTAAAAGCTAAATATGATTAATTTTTTAATCGGAATAGTTTGAAGCGTACAAACTCTATGTTAATTACGAATATACTGCACGCAAGGGCGTCGCCAGCCAATGGGCCAGGGGGGGCAAGATGATATAAATTGATAGAGGATATGAATTGTATGTAGGTAAAATAAAAATGATTCATAAATTTTAAGAAGCTTAAGAAGATTATTTTAATTAAAACATAATCTTCTTGGGTTTTTCGCACGGGAATTATAAATCAGGCAATAAATGACTTAGCATTTAAATAATTTTTTTCGCATGTCTAGGGAGGGGCAACTGCCCCTCTGCCCCCCCTCTGGCGACACCCTTGACTGCACGTGAAGTTATAGCTATTTATCCGTTTAATCTTACTGCATGCTTATTTTAATGGATTCTAAATGGAATGACTTTCATATTTTTCTTCTAGACAGAAAGGCGAGTGCTCGAGTGAGAAGCCAATTTTTTTAGTGTTAATTTACATTAAGATAACATACAGAGGAATGGAATAACAAACAGAAAATGTGATATAATTAGATTAAAAATTTACATTATTTATAAATTCTATCAAATACAAAACTTGAATGACAAATGTTTCTGTTATCTTACATGAAGATGGTCATTGAAAATGATCAAAAACTTTTACTTTAATTACTAATGTTTTTGCTGCGTGTAAAGACTGTTTACACAGTGTCTAAAATATTTATATTTGAATAATTTTTTGATATTAACAAAATTTATTAGGTTCTTGTAATAAATTATTTATATAAATGTCATAGATATTTCCAATTTTTTTACATCAGAATCTTTTCAGAAGTTTCATAAAAAGGAAGATGACTCTCTCTCATTTATTCTATTAATTCTCTCACTGGATTCTAAATATTAAAAAAAATAAATGGAAATTAAAAATTATAACAACAATTATATTTTTATTCCAGTAATAATTTTAATCTATATAATTTATTCAAAATGCAATGAAATTAGTCTTATATTAAATAATAAAAATTACATTATTAACATATAAAGCTCTCCTTGAATTTCTTGGAAGAAGAATAAATTTCAATTGAGCCATATTACTGATTCGAAAATTATCCAAGACCAAAGAAAGCATTTAATCTGATATTTGTTGAGAATTTTGGGCCACCAGATTGTTCAGTCTGCAATAGTGCATGTTGTCCCTATCATACGTGAAGAACACAATATTATAGACATTAGAAAAATAAATATGGCATTAATATTAAACACTACAAAGCAAAAAAACATATCTTGATCAAAATTATTTGCTTTATTTGAATACGTGCTTTCTTACCGTGTGATCTATAATTTCGTACTCTACGAATTTTACAATTTTGTTGGTTAAAATTCTATACTGTGTTGTGTGCGCAGATAACCAGAACACGTATAATCGACCTAATAGAATCGTGACGTCGACGGCAAAGACGAGATCGTGGCCCCGTCTGGTCTCGTACCGACTATGGCCGATAACCGACTGAAGTTGGCCCAAACGAAAAGGAATTGATGGAACGTACAAACGTAGGTCTCTGACCCGATGCTCGGTATCTTAACCGGGCAGGGCTAACTTAGAGCCCTTCCACCCATTTAATGTAAAAGTGGGAACCTTCGGGCCCCGCCAAATGTAGGTAAGGCTATTTAAGGGCTAGGATTGTGTTATGGCTAGAACCTACCAGGCCCGCAACAGAAGCTCAATGCTCACAAGACTAAAAGGATTTGATGGAAACATAATAAGTAATGAGGTCTAAAGACCTATAGCTTGGCTGAGCTACAGGACCTTCCTTTGGGGAGGGGGCCTTGCAGCCCAACAAATTAAGCATCACTCAGTTCTTAGTTTTACACACACTCAACCATGTTAATATTAGAGGGTTGGACTCTTGGGAGGGTGTCTTGTTCATTCACATTTTTCTCAATATAATCCAAAGTGAGTGGGAACATATCCAAATTTTTGCTTTGAAGGTGAATAATCCAGATATCAAGCTTCTTAATGAATGCATGAACTTTGTATGCTGTTGTTGGCTTACTTAGCTGATGTTTTTATCACATTCAAATGGTTTAAATGCAAAAATACATTTTATTAATGACAGACACTCATTATTCTGTAAAAACAATGAGAATGGCATTTGTTTATCCTGGTAAAATATTATTAATTCATCTCGCAATTCCAATAACCGGGTTAACACTTTCCCTCGCGATAACCATCTAACTTCTGTTATTATTCCTTTGGGTGGGGGTCGCAAAATATTAATTTTATTTATATTTACTATTTGGGGGGTGCAGAGCTAAGAAGGTTGAGAATTGCTGTATTAGAGGAAAATACAAAAAATACAATAAAATCCTTAGTCAAAATCAAATTAAATTTGCTCTATCCCAAAATAATAGGCTGTCGGATCTGATGGTCATAGGAACAAGAATAAAAAAGAATATTTTAGAAGGTGTTGTATATAAACTAAAATGTACATGGAATATTCCAATTTTTACATTGGCAAGATTAATCTCTTCTTTAATTTTCCCCAAAGGTAGATGTTCTGATAAAGAATAATTACTGACCCTATTTATTGCCATTTCAATGTTAAAATTGTTTTACAGTATTCTTCTCATGATAAAAGAAAGGTAAAAACATTTTGCAATAATTATGCAAAGTAATGTAAATTTACATATGGGTGAATTGGTGACTGAATGTTGGGAAGTCTTCGTTGAGGATATAAATGTAACTTTGTGAGATACAAATTGTATTACGTGATGTTAAAACCTGGAACTGTACAGTTGCCATTAGGGTTTCTCAAACGGGACTGGTATATCTAACATGTCGTTAGTGTCTGTATAAACTTTAAACATGCCTGGGACTGGTTGCTGTGATCATTATGGAAGAGATAGTTTCTCCTGGTTTGAAATGTGTCAGGAGATACTGTTTCCTGAATTGCAAAGCAGACTGGGGAGTGTGATGCTAGATGGCACTGCAGTTCAGGAAAGGTGTAAGGAACTGAGTCCAAACCTTATTTTTTATTTTATTATTATTTCCGTTTTATTATCTTTTTGTTTGGGGCTTATGTTTATTTAGGACGAAGGTTCCCCTCCACTCTCTTGTTAGTAATGAAAAATGAAGAAAAAACAACTCACGGAGAAATAAGCGCCATAGGAAACATCTTGCGCACTTGCGCTGCCCGGCGGAAGTAACAGTCCGCAGAAAAAAAATGGGGGGATGTCCCCACAATCACTAGTAGAGAAATACTTGATAAACCGTCTTAAACATCCCAGAAAATTATGATAAATATTTTGTAAACGGTTTATAAGCTTTGTCGGAAACTTAAAGCTGCCAGAACAAAGTTAATGTTAGCAACTAAGTATGTAAATAAGAGGAGTAACCCAGCTCAAGTGTGACGTCACCTCACAGTATAAAACCCGTACGTTAACCGAAGAAGGAGAGGTGATTTCCAAACCGAGGTGATTTCCAAATCGAGGCAACTGTGAGAGCGAGGTTAATTCGAAAGCGAAGTATTTTCTGATAGAAGTCCAGATTGATAATTGGACGATCCAAGGTGCTAAAGAGGAGTTCGATTGACGATTTGACGATATCGAAAGGATTGAGGAAATAGTTTCTTCGTATAGTGAGGTGACGGATAGACGTTTAATTAGTAAGAGATTTTGTTCATAGTTGCTAAGTATTTGATTTGTCGAATTTCAAAGGGGAATTACTATTAAGTTAAGCTAAGTTTATTGTCGGGTTGACTTGTTGATTTTCGTTAATAAATTTTGTTTGGAATTATTGATATTTGTACGTAGTACGTTCTAGTTGCTAATTAAATATATTTGAACTTTTGATTTGACTTGATATTTATCATTGTTATTACTAATTTTTCGGTGCACGCTTAAAAGCCCAGGCCTGGCAAACTAATCTCGAATCCGCGTAAAGTACCCGTTAGGTTAACGGAAGTTTTACCGACCGTAATTATAGTCGGTTTCCTAAGATACTAAAATTAAGTACTTTACAAAGTTAGCACATATCCTACAGTGGAACTGTCGTGGTTTATGTTTGGCCATTAAGATGATGGATGTTTGAAGCTAAGGAGGGATACAGCAAGCTCTACTTTGCTGCACTGGGGAAGCAGCACTATACAGGTTGCATCCATGCTCTCTCTAGGTTCAGAGTCCTTTGAGAACTTGCTCATGTATAAGTGGCATATCTGATTTCACTGTAAGAGGTTGTCTGAGGTTGTTATCTTTCTTAGTGCTCTTGCAAAGAGTTGGGGTGCTGATTTAATACTCTTGGACAATTTGGGTGTCTTAATTTGGGCTGTTGTTCAACTGGGGAAAGCAGACATTTCTCTTGTCGCATTAGGGATTCGTGAGGTGGCACGGAAACAGTTGTTTGTACTGCAATAGATGTGATGTATTTAGCTGTTGCAGAAGCATAGGAGGTTTTTGTGGTGTAGGTTTGCAGGAACTACAATAGTCCTTGCCTCAGCAAAGGTAATGTTTTGTGAGATCTTCACTTTCTGTATTCGTTTTTCTTGCTTCCATGAGGGGCAAGTATTTGAATAGGATGATGGGCTCCCTTGCAGTTCATGCAACATGGGTCAGCACTACAGGTGGTACTTTCATGGCACAAAGACTAGGCATGATATCTTAGAATGGCCAAACTGTTGACATTGATAACAATGCAATGGACTTGGTATGTACTGGGCATCGTAAGTATCCAGCAATCACAAAAAAAAAGCAATTCAGGCAAGTTAAATGTCAAAATGATATTTTTTGTTGTAATCTCTTGTCCATCTCAATGTACACTAATGCGTTTGGCTGCCACACCTTGGGCAGATAGAAACTTCCATTGTTAATCAGTTAGCTCAGAGAGGAGATCTTGTTCAGATATTACTCCACATGAAAAGTTCAATGTGAAGTGTGAGGAAACAGAGGTTGGAATGTCCTCTAGAATCCCAAGCTGTAGGAATTTCTCAGATTGCTTTTCAGATGCAGATTCAACAACCAAATCATCTGATCATAATTTTTGAATTTTTCAGGGATTTCCAATGACAGACTCAATCAATTCTTGTATCAGGAATGGGAAAAGAATTCTCAAAGCAAGCTCAGTTTTTGAATGCAAAACAGGTGGAAATGTGGCTTAACAGGAGCACCATGGTCAATATGTGGTTGTTTTGTAATTAAAGCATCCATGATGTTAAGGAAGTTTCAGCTCCTGGTGACCCCATCCACCACCAAGCCTGAGGGGATGCCGTATAGATGTGCATACACAACACCTACTGATGCACCAGGGTTTCTTATACCCTCACAATATAGCCAGGCAGAAGGCTAATCTGTCCGGACTATACTGCTTGGTTGACTCCAAGCCAAGGTCTCGAAGGACTCGACGACCAGCCAATTGACTCGAATGGAGCCTGATTTGAGTGATCTGTTTATTTGAAGTGGAAACCAAAGCATTGTGTTGGGGACAATGTGTTGCCCCTCAACTGCCAGGATGCTCCTTTCTAGCATATGGATATTCACACATAAAAACACATGGATGACAAATGCCAACAATGCCAACTTATAAATGAAGAAACAAAAACCACAAAGAACAAAACCAACACCTCAAACAATACTAGACAGCACTATACATAGCTCAGGCCATGAGGCACACTCCACAAACAATTGCCCAGTGTGGAAGGAGAGAATGTTGGAAGATTATACACTTGAAAGTAATAAATAGATTCTGTGTTAGATTAGCTCAAAAGTACTTATTGTTAGGTATTTAGGACCTATCTTCTTAGATGGATAAACCAAATAAATAACCATAAAAAAGATTTCCAATTTTGTCTCAGAGAGAGAACTTTCTTGGAATCCAGTAAAAATGATCGTAATTTGAATAGAATAAAGCCCAGACTCCACATTACCGGAATCTGCGACGTAATCATAAACCTGAAAGCCAAACTGATGAAACTTTCAGTTTTGGAACGTTCAGCTGGACAGAAACAAGACTGAAAGCAGAGTTAAAAATTATTTAACTTTTCCGTTTTCGTTCCGCACTTCTGTCGTGTTGCAGTCAATAAAAATGCAAGGATTTGTGACGCGTAGTCACGTGTAGTTTGATTGTCGTAATGGCGGAAAGTATAGCGAAAAGGACGAGGAAAGAAATAGATTTGGAATTATTCGTCGAAGAAGTTAGAAAATACAGATGTCTGTACGACAAAAAATGTAAATAATTCAAAGATTATTAACAATTTCAATGTTAATAAATGCAGAGAAAGCATGGCAAAATCTGCAGTGTCGTCCATGTTTGACTCTTTACGACAATTACAGAACTGATCAACAGATGGCGCATTTCCACGTAAGCATCAAGGTAAAACGAAAACAGAACTGAAATGAAAACGCTGTATGTTTCAGTTCTGTTTCTGAGTTTTTATTTTCAGGTAATGTGGAATCCAGGCTTTATCTCCGTTCAGGTTATCTTTGTGACATTAAACAGAAATTTCTTCAAGTTCTCTGACTTTATTCTATAGATTTCAAAACAATGCTGCACAGTCTATCCAAGAGCAAGGAAAACATGGTATTAGTTTTCTAAATTAACATTGATTCAAATCCATTAGTAGTCATAAACAACATTTCTTACAGATATCGAGTCTTTTTATACTATAAATAGAAACAAACAAACTTCAGTGAATTAATTGAAGACATACCTAATAATTGTATGGTTCACTAGGAAAAAATTAAGTTTAAATCTGCTACATAAGCAGATATAAACACATTCAAACAATCAGCTTTGGAAAAACCTTGGCCAAGTACTGGCAGAGAAAGGTCAGAAGAAACTGTCTTTTTTATCTTCATGATACAAGAAAAAATTTTTAAGATTATTCTGCACTATGCTTATATAATCCAGGCCTGACACTGTCAGATATGGGCTATCAACTGGTTGTTCTCAAAAATTAAAGATGGTGCCAAAGTTCAAACTGCTGTACAAGAATAGATTAATAATAAAGTGATAAATTAGTCTAATGTTTCAGGCTAGGAATGCAAAAGTACCATTTTTTGAAATGTTTATTCTCTTTCCCAGTTTTAATGTGACTAAACCAAGATGAAAACTTTGTGTGGTTTACTGAAATATATGAGGGTTGATTGATGAAGTATGAAGTAATCAGCTAAAAAGTTCTATTTTTAACAAAAAAGCCATCATTGCAAGTACACTCAAGTGTAAAAAATAAGCAGCAGACAATAAAAATACCTAGGATATAGTCAAATGTCCTTGATGTATAAACTGCAACAGTTTGTTGGCACCTTACAGTAACAGTGATGTCACAGGCAGACCAGATTCAAAGAAAAAGTTTCATGTCAGGAGGTGGATGTCTAAGAGTTCCCCAGGAGGTGGTGTCTAAGAGTTACTACCCCCTCACAACTAGATCATTTGGGAAGTCGAGAGACCATAACATATTGGGAATCTATCAACTCCTGTGTACGGAAGAGCCCTTATCACAAATATCTAGTTAAATTATTAATATATATTTTCTAAGCCCTTTTGGGAGTGTAAACAGTTTGAAAATATCAGTGTTTAATTTTTGCATTTAGTTGTGGGAATCTACCTCATATATTTCAAGTGATTTAGATTCCAAAAAAGCAGTCAATAAATATTTAGTTTGATAGCAGAGTTATTTATGAAATTTGCTTGTAAATGTCTATTCTATAATATATTGTAAAAAATAATTTAATAAATTTTCTAAACTTACGTATATTAGATGATTTCTTGCACGTCAAAATTGCATTGATTACTACATGAAGCAAGCAACATAAAATAGCTATCAGTCCGGCCTTTCGAAATGTGTCGTGACTTCCGTTATAATCGACATTTAATCCACCCAATAAACTTCCTGCTGCAATACCTAAATATAAGAATAAATTTTCACTTTAGACACACATGCAAATTTATGTCAATATACAAAAAATGTAATAAAAATATTTTCTCTAGAAGAATTTTATACATGGGGGAAGTATACAGTTGAGAATCTGAGAAATATAAATGTTTGGTGCTCATTATTATTATTATCTTTTATTAGTTCATATTCCTTATTTGTGATTTAATTTGTACATAAAAATAAAATGTTTTTTTCCCCCTATTTTTCTCCCTGTATGTTTTTTTCCATAATAACAACTGTATATCTACTTTTGCACCCCCTGTATACAAAGAGAATTAATTATTATATAACTTTTCTTTTCTAAATAAGGTAAATGTACCAGTAGTGGACACTGCGTTAGTAGTGGACACTTTGAACTTCAAATATGAGTAATAAGGTTGTAGATTGCTTCACTGTTCAAACATACAAATCATTCAGTAGACAGAACTCTCTAGTAGTGGTAACTCACACCGACCCTTTTCTAGTCCATCATGGGATGTTTTCCCGTGCTCATTAGTGATGGTGTTCCTGCTGATGTATGAAAACAAGTGAGTCTGCTGTCCATTTCCTTAACAACTAGGTAAGTGAAATCACACTTGCTGTATTAACAGTTAGTTTCATGGAAGTTTTTTGGTGATATACTATTAATATGAGCTTCGTTGATATGTTTTAAGACCTTCCTGATAGCATTTTTATTTCCTAAGTCAATTTAATGAGATGTCCACTAATGAAACAAAAATATCATATATTTTTAGTAGTGGACAAGAGGTGGCCACAACTAGTGAAAATGAACTTTTCACTTTTAATCAGTATCAAGTCAAAAATTAAATCACCTAACATTAAGTAACATACAGTGTTGATTCAGGCATTTTTTGGTTACTCTGTCTAGTCATGGACAGGGGGTGTCCACTATTAAACTGTGAATGTCTGTTTATTGAAATTAGTGTTTCAATAATGGACAAAACATGCATTAATAGTAGAGATTCATACCAAAGTCTCCAGTAGATATATATTCTGATAAAAGGTTGTTTGCATCCTCTTCATTCAGTTCAGTTTTAAAATCATAAGCCTTAGATGCACATCCAGTATTTTTTTCCAGATCGAGAAACATGCCATCACAAAAGCGAAAGTGGTGGTCTT